>NC_141863.1:10878458-11055125 GCF_024713525.1 Acromyrmex echinatior
TCTGAGGTTGAATTATTTAAAATACAGTGGCGGATACATTGCGTTAAATGAGGCCAATAAATTATCAATGCTGCGAGCATTGGAAAGCGATCATTATCTGAGTATGAGTTTTCGCTCGAGGATACGAGTATCCTCTGTTACAGAATACGACCAAACATTCATGGGCCGTCAAAACGGCGACTCAGCTTTAGAAGCCTTGATACGTTATCTTTGCTCTGCAGACCGGTCGAAAGAATATCATGTCACGAGATGTTAGCGTGTTTGATGATTGTAATTTGAGTAACGTGAAACTTTATCTAAATTCGGCGTTTTATCCATACAACGATTTAAATTTGGATTTTGGCAAAAAGAGATACGCCGTTCTATTTGATATGTACGCGTAAATATATTTTCGTAGAGAATATTATGGAATCGATTGCTTCGAAACGCCATTCAACATGCTCTCATTTATCGAGAAAAGGCCTTTTGTGGTCATTGATTGCTCGCGACAAAACGAATCCGTCAAGAGTGGACGTATGCATAGAATTTGACTGCAAGGAGTATGTGCCCGCAAATACAACAGCCAATTGTCTCATCATACGTGATCGTGTCGCTCAGTATAATCCATTGACCAACATTGTGCGCAAAATCATCTAAATGCATCTCTGACACGATATAAAATCTACGATACGTCGCAATCGACGTCGCAGTCTTTTCGACAATATGCCTATGCCAACGTTTGTGGATCTGCAAGGATTCATCATTAACAAGAAATTTATCATGAAAGAATTGGCGGTGCTGAAACAGGGGACCGTTCTCCTGCATTATCTTTTGCACGAGTCCCGTGCCATGGAAATTTTTGACAAGATCCGACAGGTCTTGCGCTTCCTGGTTGATTGCTTATCACTATAGATTGCAATGAGAGGATGGGGTCCCGTACAAGGCGAAACGCCTAATTACGATGGCTGTATTTGAAGATGATGCTGTCGTGTATGTCAAGGAACGCGAGAAACGAATGTGGCTGCGGAACTTTGTGGCTATTGGTGAATAGGAGATCTCAGCGAATTGTTCGCCAGTCGGTTGTGGCAGCGCGATGATGGGTTGCCCTGGGGAACGGTTCCGCCTACTCCTCCGGACATAGGAGGTTCGTCTGCGTTTCCTAAAGGTACGCACTACGAACCGAAGGGTTAAAATTGAGTGTGTTCGTTGGAAACACGTGTAAATGTATTTAAGTACAATGAGTGTGTTTCCATGCGGGGAAACGCGGGGATGGACTAGAAATAAATGCGACTTACTATTAGCTGGGCCCAAGATATCGGGTAGGTTCTAGGCGAGTGGCCAAGGAGATCCGCGAAGAGCGTCCGAAGGGCAGTTGCAGTGGCGTATGGCTGGTAATTCCAGTTGCGATTTGCTCACAAGTTTGCACTCGGATGGAATCGCGAACTGGCGTGATTAGTGAAATATTCAATAATTTCCGCACTGCCCGTGACAATGGATTAACTCGTAACTGACCGTGAACTTCACTGACGTGGATCGAGTGATTTGAAATTTCGTACTGATGCTCTGGACTTCCGCGGGACTCTATTTATACCCCAAAAAAAGGGCGTTGTGCCCTTTGTCTAGAATGCAAAAGTTAGTTGCAATGTTACGCGAGATTTACGATTTTTATAGCGTCCTATCTTTGTTAATCTAAAGTACATCGTTAAAATAGTTTCGAGAAGAAAAGAAGTGATTTACATTTTTCCTTAAAGCGCCAAGATTGCTCCAGACGGATGACGAATTCTGTTATTCTCGCGGAAAATATGGCTAGGTAAACAAATGGTTACCGTACACAACTAGATTTGCGTGCAGGGTTACTGCATTGTCAGTCGCGAGTCTGATCTTAGATAACGCGTGGGAAGTTATCCCATGCGTTTTATGGTTTTTTAGGCGCGACGTGGCGCCTGTTTTTTTAAGATGAAATTGTTAGTCAGTCTCGGATGACAAAGCTTGGATTTTTACTATTGCGTCACTTCGGTGCATTTATAATGTCTTTTGCAATCTTATCTCTTTTCAGTCCTGCATTAAGGTTGTTATTCCTTCCGGTTGATTGGCATTTACGAATTTTTGCGGAGCTTGTCCGGTCCCTCTTTTCAATTCTGTCAGACCGTTATCAGAAGGCTCCGCTCGAATCTCGACGCCAACCATAGTCGACGTGGAGCCGAAGAAAAGAATCGTGGTGGACGTCTGTAGGACGTAACATTTGTATCTGATATCTTTAATTCATACTTTTCAATATCAATCACTTTAAAATAATAATATAATATATATTTTGTTATTATGAACTTGAACTTTATATAGTTTCCGTAATACTGGATATTTTGTCAGATTATTTATTTATTGCATTTTTTCTTGTTCTTTGAGTCTATTACAAATTTGTAAAGGATGTCCTGACGTTTGTATTTTCTTTTTAATATTGTATAAATAACTTTCAAATATAAAACATGTGGGGCAAAGGTAATTCGCAACACGAGACACTTAGTATAGAAATAACTGGATAATCTTTATTCTATTAAGGATAAGATACAAAGGTGTAATCCTTAGTCAAGTGAACAGAACATAGAGAGTTGTGCGAGAGCGCACCGCGCGGAAAGATTCGAGTGAGAGAACGGTACAAGTTGATATGATACGCGACAGTAAAGAGAACTCCGTTTCTTTGTAATTTAACAAAAGAATTTTCTTTAATATGCACAATTACAAAGTCAGAAAATATAATTAATTAAATATTAGATTAACAGAATATTGAATGCGGTCACCTTTTCGAAATTGTGTTTGGAATCGCGGTGATGGAAAATCTCGGCGATTTTCTCGGCACTTCTCGAAAAGATTCGTTTTATAGCGGTTTCACTACGCGGTTAGCACGGCGGTTTTACAAAGCGATATAGTAGCGAGACTATGACTTTGAGAACTCTAAGAACTTTTAGACTCAAAGAAGGAGGACGGCGAGATCGAAGCATTTATTGCTTTCGGCCTGGGCTTTCTTCTTGGGAAAAAATCCAATAAAATTTTGCCACAATCGCAATTATTACGTGGCATTAGGTGTACAAAATTGATTGGCGCTTTGGATTCTTTTCTAACGACGTTCAACGTAACAGTCATGCGCGACAGAAAATCCGTACGTGGGATTGGTGACAGCGCTTGACGTATTCGTCGGAGCGCGGCGCTCGCGTGCGCGAATTGAATTGTTCTAGAACTTTCGATTGTCCGTTACCAGTGCCTGTTTGCGTGTAACGAATTGTTTTTTAAAAAAAACAAAGAACGCCAAATCGATGATTTTAACGAGGATTAAGATCATGCTCGAGATGAAATCACGAGCTCAATTTATGCATGCGTTCAATGACAATTAATGTCGGTCGACTGAAAGAATTCTTGCCTTTCTTTCGAATTACCGATCTCAAACAGAGTAGAGAGTAAGTTAGAAGGTAGTTAAGTGATACTTAAAGTGACATCTCTGTATTAAAAGAAAAAAAAGATATTATGTTAAATACTCAACACTCTCCCTTAAACATAATATCTGTGGTGGCTTTAATATATTTGCAGTCCCAAGTCGGCGACACATTTGTCATGCTTCTGTTTAGATAGATCCGTAAGTGTTATCCTTGCCTTCTCAACGAGTAGGGCATCTTTCTTTTCTCGAGTGATCCTTTGAAGCATCTCGTTTAATAATTCCGGTTGTTTCATATAGATCTCAGTGTCTATTTCACCATATAGGAAAGCAGAAGTAACATCCAACTGCTCGATGCGCATGATATATTCAACTGATAGTGCTATCAACATCCTAAATGAACTGAGCCTTGCTACGGGCGCGAAGGTGTCAGCGAAGTCAATATTTGGTCGCTGAGCAAATCCCTGAGCAACAACCCTGGGTTTGCGACGTTCCAAGGATCGGGACCATACTTATTTCGCAGAACGGTCCTACAACCTAAAACCTTTGCTTCTACAGGTTTTTCTACTATTTCCAAAGTGTTGTTTTCAATAAGACTTTTGATTTCCGAATAGATAGCATTTTTCCATTCGTCTTGATCGGGTCCGACGATGGCTTCCTTGAAGGGTATTTCCATGGAGTTCATGGCGAATTCGGCTTCGTGCCAACTTTCGTTCTCTTCGTCACTAGGAGCAGCCTCATCTTGCGAATTTATGCTTTGGTCTATTCAGATCAAATTGTATTGTTTTGCCGGGCGTCCCGCCTTCCCGGTATACACTTTTCGAGGTCTTCCTGGGCCTCATTTCAAGTCAACGTTATCATCTCTGTTTACATTTTCCAATGGCTCGGCGATTAAGTTGTCGTTTTCAACGTTGTTGGGATGCTCGAGATCCAAATTGACTGAGGGTCCTATTTCTGTTTCGTTATGTGAAGCTTCAGTTGAAGATTTGTCCAGAATTCCGAATCTTCCGTTATTTGTTTGACTACATATAATATCCTCGTACTTGCTGACCGGATTTAGTTTGTTTGTGAATCTCACATCTCGCGTGGTCACAATCTTCTGCCAGTCTGGTACCCAGTCTGGTACGGTACGCCTTCGAGGTTGAAGAATATCCCACACATAAATCTTGTATTCCTCTTTGCTCGAACTTTTCTTGGAGACTTGTTTAAGAAGAATGCCTTTTCTCCGAAAGTCTTCAGGTGTTTGATTACAGGCAACCGGCCGTTCCACAATTCATACGGTGTAAATCCATTAATGCTCCTTGAAATGCATCTGTTCTTGACATAATTTGCTGTCGAGATGGTTTCTGCCCAAAAAGAAGGTGGTAGACCTGATTGAATGAGCATGCATCGGGCAGCTTCCACTAACGTGCGATTTTTCCGCTCCGCTACGCCATTTTGTTGAGGTGTGTATGTGGTGGTGAGTCTTCGTTGAATCCCGGCGTCCTTGAATATAGTATCCATTTTTGCATTGCAGAATTCCCGACCATTGTCGGATTGAACGGCTTTTATTTTGCGTCCTGTCCGTGTTTCAACAAGATTTTTGTATTCTGTGAACTTTTCTGCTACTTCGCTCTTATTCTTCAAGAAGTATACCTCACACCATCTACTGTGATCATCAATAAATGTGATAAAATAGCAAGCTCCTCCGAGTGAGGATGTGCGCATCGGACCACACAAATCAGTGTGTATAATTTCTAAGACATCGGATGCTCTTTCACTTCTAGTGGGATATGGTATGCTCGTAAACTTTCCTGCTAAATATATCGCAGTTGTTTGGTACGTTCGCATTATTAAGCTTTAAACCGATTACTTTCTCTTGTTTTGACATTGTGTTCATATCTTGGAAGTTGGTGTGGCATAAGCGGTCATGCCATATTTCCGCTTCAGTTTTTTTGGAATCTGTTAGATTACATGTTTGTTGATTTCTTTCACGTAGATAAAATAAATCGCCTTTTCGATCAGCAATCAATTTTACATTTCCGCCGTGGTCCCTTATCAGAGCACCGGTTTTATTAAAAATAATTTCCAGATCTTTGTCAACTATCTTGGCAACCGACAGGAGATTTGTGCGTAGACTGGGTACGAGGAGAGTATTTGTAAGCGTATATGGAATACTATTCTCTCCGTTATTAGCTATAATGTTTACATTTCCTTTCACAGTTACCTGTACTGAAGCTTCGTTTGCCAACTTTACTCCATTTCGAGTTTGTTCAATGTCTGAGAACATCTTTTCCTGATTACACATGTGAGATGTGCATCCAGAATCCAAGCACCATTCTTGAAACGCATCACGATTATTCACTTGAAGTGCTGACTCGATTTTTTGTCCTTCAGTCATGAGCGATTGATTTTCAGTTGCAACCTGTGTATCGGAAATGCCCTTTTTCTTGGAATAACAATCCGCCGCTTTATGTCCGACCTTGTTACATTTTCGACATTTATATTTTGTATATGATCCGGATAGACCTGATTGAGAGCTGACATTAGTTTTATTGTTTACGCTCATAGATTTCTTATAGTTTTGTTTAGAAAACATCGCACTAGATTCGTTTACCTTTTGCTTCCGAGATTCATATTCCTCTATGATTTTTACCTTTAGTGATTCGGCATCAGGGAGTTGATCCCATGTCTCTATAGCACAACGAAAATTCTCAAAACTGCTCGGTAAGCTGTATAATAGTATTATGGTTAATAAATCTCCATTGATCTCAACGTTCATAGCATTAAATTTATCCACTGCATCGTAGAATTTCATTAGATGTGTCCTTACATCTTCATCTTCAGGCATTTTAGCTTGTATTAATTGTTTTAGTAGCGCTGCCTTCCGTGCAGGTCCTCTTGACGCGTAGACAGATTCAAGCTTTTTCCATACGTCCCTTGATGTTTCACAGTTACGAATGTTTTTCAATTCTGCAGGACTAATAGAAAGAATGATATCAGATTTTGCTTTTCGATCTTCGGTTACCCACCTGTCGTATGTAGTCTTGGATGCTATGCGTTCTGCTCCTTCTCCAGTAACTTCTGGCTTTGATTTTTCGCCCGATACATATCCCCATGTATCGTTTTTTATGAGTAGAGCCTCTGCTTGAATGCACCAGGTATCGTAGTTGTCCCTTGAAAGTGTCTCGATACGCGTGGAATACGATGTTCGCCATTTCTCTTTACGCTGTTAATAAATCTAACGTTTGTTATTATACAGCTTGCTTGCTTCACTCGATGTATGAATCGTCCGTGTATGCGTGCTTGTGGAGAATAGCGATGTGCACGTGCTCGCCTTTCCTTTTGAGGTTAGCAAAATTCTCACGCAATCATGTGAGCGTTTCAACCTTTGAATTGTTATTATTACACGCTCTCTGGGCCCATAACCAATGTGGGGCAAAGGTAATTCGCAACACGAGACACTTAGTATAGAAATAACTGGATAATCTTTATTCTATTAAGGATAAGATACAAAGGTGTAACCCTTAGTCAAGTGAACAGAACATAGAGAGTAGAGAGTAAGTTAGAAGGTAGTTAAGTGATACTTAAAGTGGCGACATCTCTGTATTAAAAGAAAAAAAAGATATTATGTTAAATACTCAACAAAACAGTTATAATTTTCTAACGGGCCGTAAATACAATTTGCAGGCAAGTATATTAGATCATGTACATTATGAGTAAGGTATTCTTCTCCATAAATTATTTTATATTTTTCTACAAAATATTGCAAGAGTTGTAGAGCATAATTATTATATGTCAAATATAATTTAAAATTGCTTAAAATTCTAATGGCACACGATAGAGCCAAAAAATGTATTATATATACACATTTTGTTTGCTATATTTTTTAATGCAACAGGTCCGGTATATAAGAGAAACTGTCGTAGTTCGATGGCTTTATAATATTCTATATCTTCCAATTTTCTTGGTAATCGTGCAGTCTGTTGATAAATAGTTTCTAAATAATAAAAATTCATCATTAACTTCTTTTTGATCACGTTCACATAAACGAATATTTTTTTCTTCCTTATTAATAACAATAAAATTTCATAACCCCTAAATATACAAGGTGCATACTATCGAGAGGTACTTGTGAAACTAAAAAGGACTTGTATCTTTATGAAATCATCCAATTTATTTTTGAAATTCATATCATTCCTTAACTATCTGTTATTCTTTAAAAATACAACTTTTCCGTTAACAAAAGTTCCTTCTTCAGTACATTTAGTACAACTAGAATAACCTGTGTGATCTTTAATGCATAAAAGAAAAGATTTTGCTGGAGCATCGCAGAGAAGTTTAAAAACTTTTAGTTTAATAATTCTATCATTTATTTCGAAACCATTTTTTTCTAAATTCTGAAACTAATTTATAAACGAATTCATAAATTGATGGACATCGGCTGGTTTTTTTAAAGCCATGATAAATATCAATGGTAAACGGTTTTCGCCATTTTTCATTGATAGCAGATAAATCTATATAGATAAAAATTGACTGCCTGAACTTTTTGATATTAGTAAACCATCGATATTTATGTAAATAGGTAATACTATTTCAGTGCAATCCAGAAATAGTTTTTCTATAATACAATTATTGTTAAGTATTCTATGTAACTCATTTTCTAGATGACAGTAAAAACCAGGAAAAATGTTTATAATTTCATAAGGACATGAAGAAGGTGTTTGCAGAAGCGTTCGAGAATCCTTTGGAAATTGTGGAAATAGCACTCTTAGTATAGACAATAATTCATTTATAGCACACTGGCTTAGTAAGTGTCTATATTTCAAGAACCATTATTGAATCGTATTTACTATAAAATCACAGCAGGAAGTGCCACACCGTTCTTCAAACAAAGATGATTCATCTTTAAATATATCTACGTCAATATTTTCAATATGTTGTATTGATTCGGGAAAATTATCGATTAAAGAATTATCCGGAGGAACATCATCGCGTGCATTAACGTTATCACCTATAACATCAGCGAAAACATTATCACAAGAATTTTCATTTTGTATCAATTTTTTAATATTATTAACTACTTGTATTATTTGCTGATTCATTTGTAAAACTTTTATTAAGTCTTTTTTTACTATTCGCCGCAAATGTTTTTTACTTATAAAATATTTTTTTATTTTAGTCATTATTATATCCAATACAAAATTATATATATAGCAGTTTATTATTTAATACACACTTCATCTAATAATAGCTAGAAAATTGTAATAAGTGAGAAGTTTAAAAATATTTATCGCATGTAGCACGAGAATGGTCGTAAGCTTGATTTTTTTTTAGAGATATGTGTCCTTTTGTAAAGCACACACGCACTCTATCTCTTATAACAAGGAGAATTTGTGATTATATGGCGCTTAGACAAACAAAATTATCTCGCTCTTGAGGCTTTTGATGTATGTTACATCACTTCCAATTTTCTCAATAAAATAAATTTACGTCTATTTTATTTCGTTGTAATATGCTAGAAGGCACCAATGAACACTCTTGTGTGTGCGTGCGCGCGCGCGCGCGCGTGTGTGTGTGTGTGTGTATGCGCGCGCATAGCAAAATACGATAAATATTATCTTTTTGCAGAGCCTCATTGGATAATGAATTTTAACATGCCTTTAATCTATCCTATTATAATAAGGTTATATGGATTATTATGTTCGTATATATTTATTTATTGTGTGTATATATATATATATATATATATATATTAGGTGTTGGAATTAATTCGTAGCGTTTTACAAGTGATGGGAAGTACTTTCATTAATGTATTTTTTAATGCTTATGTGAAATAAATAACATTCTTTCATTTAAAAACGCTACGAATTAATTCCAACACCTAATATATATATATATATATATATATATATATACTTACGTTCGGTGAATAGTGTAGATCACTCGCATCTTTTCATTTGATAATATTATATTTTATAACACTTCACCTATAGAAGTAATGAAGAAGATATATGGAGTGACCGCGTTCAACTTTAGGTTGCTAGGTCAAAAACCGTGCCGACAAACATGGTGTTCGAATACAAATCCCTTCAAGTTGCTGTTGCCGGTTGCTGCCATTATAGCCACGGTCGCGTGTGCGCATTCTAACCGCGCTTTATGTATTATATGTTTTAGCTGCGTTCCGTTTCACGCATGATATGATGCATCATTTATCCTTTAACATTCGGTGAATAACAAGGATAAAAGATGCATTATGCGCATCATGCGTGAAACGGAACGCAGCCTTTGTTATATGGACAAATAAAACGTTATATTTGCAATACTTATACGACGTTGTGCAATGAAGGTTTCAGTAATGTTATCTAAACATTTTTCAATGTTCCAAAATGATTGTTTTACAGGAAAAGTTCATGTGACGTTATATAATAAATATTTTATAAACATCTCATACATAACGTTATACTAACATCTTGAAATATTACTAATGACACGTTATAAATGAAATGTTCCGTAAACATTTCAAAACGATTAATATATAACGTTACAAATTAGATGTTGCTCAAACATCACGCAACGTTTCATATGAAACGTTCCAAATATCAGTTTTAATTACTGAAATGTAATGTTTTTGCGACATTTTACAGACATTAGAAATAAAACGTTTCACCAAAACTTTTAGGTAACATTTCATAAATGTTTATAATGAAACATTTTGTACGATGTATTCTTCCCCAATGTAATGTCGCCTGAAGGTTTCATGTTTAATGGGTAGTTATCATGTATTTCGTCTTTAACTAGAGTCTCCATAGTCTCTCTTCTGTTGATAATAGTACGCCGTATTGATACGGGTTATGTATCATGATGTACTTGAACAGTATGCAATACAGGTACAGTGTTGTACTATAATGTCATGTACACTTTTTGTATTGCTACTATATAGTTACATCGTATCACCTCGTGACAGTAACAGTACGGTAGCGATATTTTGTGCGAGAATCGTGGGATATCACACGCTTGGTTATTTGGGGTAACATTTTGCTATTGAAAATTTTATTATCGATCAGAGTGGTAAAATCTTCAGTAGCAAAATATTGCCATTGCTAAAATTCCATTGAAAGCACCATTGGATTGTATAAATGAGTAGTTTTCAATGCGAATGATATTCCTATTGACAATAATCTATTGACAATAATCTCGAAATATCATACCACTGATCGAATGATATTCCTATTGATGCGTATCCAATAATAACTAATGAGTAATATGATATTCCTATTGGATTATATCCAATGATAAAATATTTTACCACTGACCGAATGATTTTCTTATTGAATGCTTCAAGTAGTAAAATCATTCGGCAATGATAATGCCATTGAGTCCGTATAATTTTATCATTTCAAATGATTTTACTATTGATTGAATGATAATACCATTGACACTTTTCGCGACGGGTAATGGCATGCGAGCCGAATATATCTTGTTTTGTGTCTCCATTGGCTATTGAAAATTCATTGTCGATCTGGAGCAACAAGATATTATTACATATACTGTGCAGAAAGAGCCATTAAATTTTGAAGAAGAATATTTCGTAAATTTTTATAATACTGATAATGCAAATAATAATGATCCTGTATGTGATTTAAGTTCATTTAACACATCTGTTAAAGAAGAATAACTTCTTATATCGTTAGAAGAGTTGGATGATATTATTGAAAACGAAGATTTGGTGTCATCTCAGCCTGTAGATTTAAAGACAAGTATCCATATTTAGATAACAAAACCTTCCTCTTGCCAGCACATAAAACGTGGTTGCAGCGCTAATTATCAAATTGCAAATTGCATAGAACAAGAATTTCCAGTTTAAGAATAGAATTTCTAATTTAAAAATTAAATTAATTAATATTTTCTAATAATTTTATAAGGATTAACAATTCGTTACCTGTTTTACAAACAAAATGATGAATATTAAGCATTTTCTTGTGAATCTTCTTATGTTGGCTAAACAAAAAGGAAATTAAAAACTCAAATCAAAGAACATAAGGTTGACATAAGAAGATCCACTTCTGAGAGTAGTTTCACGCCATCAAGTGAATGAGATGCACGAATTGGATTGGGATAATATTAGAATTTTAGATACACAACAATCACTAGTCAAAAGAAGAATTTCTGAAATGATATACTTAAAAAATCAAATTAAAACAGGTAATGAATTGTTAATTCTTATAAAATTATTAGAAAATATTAACGTTAATTTAATTTTTAAATTAGAATCTGGAAATTCTACACAATTTGCAATATGATAATTGATGCTGCAACCACGTTTTATAATGTATCTTTACAAAATAAAAAGAATTATACATTGATACATATTTATATTTTTGACGACTGAATTTAATGTTAGATTTATGTAAATTTTGCGTTTTACTGATATTTGTTATTTTATGGCCAGATTGTGGTCTAAAAATTTTTTATTAATGTAATGACATTAAATATCACAAACAATATCTTGTGCTGTGGTTTTATGCTCTTCTTTTTGTTTTTTGTTGATTTATAAACCACGTTTGTTATAAGTTATATTAATACCATTAAATAATATTAGATGTACAAATAAGTTTCCGCCGTTTGACAAAAGACGGCGCCACTAGCAAGCTATGGTTAAAATTGTCTGATGTAAAATATTATATCGTAAGGTTGGATATCTGTCAACAACATAATCTTGAAATACCAGCGATTTTGTATCAGCATCATATATTTTTTTTTGTGCGAAAATGCTGAGTTTTGAGCCGAATAAGCGTCATTTGCGGGAACTTTTGATTTACTTCTTTAATTTGAAGAAATCTGCAGCTGAAGCTCATCGATTGCTTGTAGAAGCATATGGTGAGGCTGCCTTAAGTGAGAGAAGTGTCGTGAATGGTTCCAAAAATTTAAGAACGGTGAATTTGACGTCGAAGACAAAGAACGTAGAGGAAGGCCGAAAGTGTACGAAGACGCGGAATTGGAAGCATTATTGAATGAAGATTCGTGCCAAACGCAAAAAGAACTTGCACTTACATTTTGACTTACATCAATAAAACATTATGTATTGTTCTTTCACAATAAATGATTAATTTTTTATTAAAAAAGAGCGGAAACTTATTTGTACATAATAATGAATTAATGTTTAAAATACAAAAGAAAATAAAGAATAGCTAATTATTTAGAATAGCATACCCCACCTAAAATCTTAATGAAATTACTCATCCGACGCGTTTTCACTCAAAAAGAGAAAAGAAAGAATCTGGTAAATAAAATGCGGCGATCGGCCTCGTGAACCGGGATATTAAGCGTCAAAATTTGAGACTTTAGAGCTTAAGATATCTGTCATTCCGACTCGCTACAGCGCTACATATATATAAGATCTATTCTTTTTCAAAGAATTTTGAAATAGTGCTATAAGTTAGAGTAAGATAGTTGTAGTTTGGAGCACTTTAAAAACGATAATTCACTATTTTAAAAATAATTTACTATTTTAAAAACAATTCACTGCTCTAAAAACAATAATTCACTGTTTTAAAAACAATTCACTGCCTTAAAAACAATTCACTGCTTTAAAAATAACAAGTCACTGTTTTAAAAACAATTCACTTAAAAACAACAATATACTATTTTAAACATACAAATTCTTTGAATTAGCAGTGAATTTGTATCACTCTGAGACTGTAACCTCAGAGATCAGTATACAAAATGTTTCTACAGTTGCTTCAGGCGACTCAAATCGCTCACCACGCATCTTCTTTTTAATGTTTGGGAACAAAAAGAAATCATTAGGTGAATATGGACAATGAGTCATCAATTCGACATTTTTATTGGATAAAAAATCAACGGTTTGACGTGCTTTGTGATAGCTGGCGTTGTCAAAATGATGCGACGATTTTGGTTTGTTCTACGCAATTCATTTATGACTTCTGGTAAACAAATTGTTGTATACCAATTAGTATTTACAGTCCTTCGATCCTCTAAAGCCACGGTTGCCACATCTCCGGTATAACTGAAGAAATAAGCAATCATTTGCTTGGCAGCACTGCATGAACGAACAACTTTTTGTTGGTTTCAGTTCATTTTGAAATATCCGAACGATGGTTTGTTGTTTATTTTCGGGCTCATACGAATAGATCCGTGTTTTATCCCCAGTAACAGATGTTGTAGATTAAATTTGACCGACCTCGGTTGAATTTCTTGAGCATTTCTTTGCTCTATTTAACACGAGCCTGTTTTTGAGCCTCGGTCAAATTGTGTGAGATCCAACGACTGCAAAGTTTCCGTACGTTCAAGTGATCATGCAAAATCGTATTGCTTTCATGTCAATGCCTAAGGATGCCTAAATCTCGCGGTATGTCATATGCCGGTCTCAATCATTTCACGCACAGCATCAACATTAGTGGCAACAACAGACGTGGATGGACAATCTTCACGGAATTCGTCACAAAGAAAGATACGTCCACGCTGGAATTCGGCAAACCAATTATAAACAGTCCTATTAGATGGTGCTTCCCAAAAGCTGATCGATGCATTGTTTCGGAGTTAGATTACATTTGTAATCGTAAAAAATCACTGTCCGAAAATTTTCACGCGAAATTTCCATTTTCTCACAAAATAACTTCTTTTAAAATACTATGCAAACAAAACTAGTTAGCTTGAGTACAAACTGTCAACTGAATTATAGGTTAAAAACGTCTAATTTTACGGATATGATAGTAGCAAGACGTTGGCGCTACTGCAAATATTAGATTGCAGAAACTTTTCCAGCAGCCTACGTATTACGATTAAATCAGTCTACAATAGAGAAGTATGTATTCCAGAACGACAACTTACTTAGTGAGTTTTTTCATTTGATTGACATATTCCATTAGATCCTAAAATATAGACCAATCAGATGAAAGTGCTCCAAACTGTCTCATTCTAACCTATTTCAGAATTCTTCGGAAAAGAACAGATCTTATGTATATGTAGCGCTGCAACGAAGCTGCGTTTGGAAACATCACTCATTGGTGTGTTTCGGTGACTTCAGTGAAGAAGTAGTGGGGGTATCGTGTGTTTTTGGGTGGTGAGTGTTCCTGAATGGCTTACGTGTGGCGTGTCATCTCAATTCCACCTCACCACTCACGTTTAACCCTATACATAATCTCGAGCTAAATAATTCATCGATGAAGAAAGACGATGGAATGAGTGTAAAGAGGAAAGAGTATAAGTCATTCCTTCCATGATTACCGGCACCTAATAAACATTTCACTATTGTATCGGATAATTATATGTTGCTGTATCGACTTTAGACAATGATAAAATTTTTCATCGTGAAAATTCAAGTTAATATAATGCTGATTCTACAATGAGTTTTATGAGCCTTCTACAATAAGTCAGATTATAAATCCATAGATACATCAGCCATAGATTATAAGTCATAAGTTAGAAATGAATCACAGTAGTCAAGTTTCTGACTTATGATTTATGACTTATTTCATTGTAGAAGGCCTAGTAACCTTAATCGATGAATTTGATCAATCAGCGTTAGTATTCTACAACTCTTACAAGTTGGCTATTAGTCAACTTTACCGACTAAGACTTCCGATTATTGACTCATTGTAGAATCAACATAATAGGTTTGACAACTAACATATTCTGATTGTAACAGTTCTTAGGCCGGTATTCATAGTCAGATCTTATATTCAAGACCGTCTTAAATACGGTCTTAAGAAGTCACGAACCAATTAGAAAACTGCATTAGCGTCTTAAGACATTATTTAAGACAGTCTTGAAATACGACTCGACTATGAATACCGGCCTTATTATTGTAAATCCTTAAAGAAAATTGACATCAGTGATATAAAACTTTAGATGCTGAATATTACTTCATGTCCAAAGATCTATTATAATAGTTTCTGCGAGACTTATTGTCAATCGTAGAACAGTTAGTTTTGTTCTAAATAGTACTGGACACGTACAATTTTACAACATTTATACAAATAATCTGTTGTATTCTGTGCGTAAAATATAATATTATTAAAGGCAGAGCTATAAAAAGAAAGTTAGAATAAAAATAAATAAAAAAATAATAAAATTTAGACAAATTTTCTAGATTAATATAACTGTTCAAAATTTTTTGACCCAAGAACGCGATATAATTGTCTTTTTCTCTCATTCCATGGAAAAGAAGAATTTCGATTGATCGATTCCCTTATGTATTATGCATTATATGTTATGCAAGTCTGTGCTGCGACCATAACACACCGACTCACACTGACTCCTCTTGCTTTTCGCACGGATGATTTAGTGGTACGGTGTAATTCTCTCGACGTTTCCGAACGATCTCTCGAACTAGTGCACATCGAGTATGGTACACATAAGTATTTCCGAACAGCTGGTGTGTATTAGTGGCACACCAGTGAGTGTTTCCAAATGTAACCTAAGTCGGAATGACAGATATCTTAACTTCTAAAATCTCGAACTTTAACGCTTAATATCTCGGTTTACGAAGCTGACCGCCGCATTTTTTTGCCAGATTCTTTCATTTTGAGTAAAAACGCATCGAATGAGTATATTTTCATTAAGATTTTAGGTGAAGTATGCTATCCTAAATAATTACCAAAGAATATATCAATAAATAAAATAAGATGTTAAATAAAATAAAATATATATATTACAAATATTTATATTTATTGAATTTCAAAATCATTGGGTGATTTACATAAATATAGAACGGCCTACGTTGATATGAATTGTCTTATTTTGTACATTATTGATAGAAATTACTGTGTAGTTTACAAAATCTACAGATTCAATCATTTCTATGAGTAAAACTTCGAAAAGCCTATTAGAACATATTACAATCTTTGCTAATTTAAAATGACTTTTGTTTTCTATTAAAATGATATCCAATATTTATTCTCCAGAATTTAATTGAATTATTGTATCATCTGTTCATTGAGCTTTCTGGTATTTTGTACTGTGAAAAATTCGACCGTTAAAGATATATTTTTTATATGCTCGGTAAACTTTTCCATTATGCTTTACTACATAGCCTTTACCAGCTACATTCTATTTTGTATAAAGAAGCATTTGATCACTACTTGTTATTTATAAAAAGTTTATTCACGCTATTAAAAACAGAGATAACTGATGATTTATCGCAATGCGAGTACGATCTAATAAAATTTGTAAGCTATTACGAAATATATAATATTATGGAGCAAAATATATGACATTTAATGTTCATACTCTATTGCACATAGTTGAATCGGTTAAAAAATGGATGCTCTGTCTATCTATTGGACATCTATCTACTGGATATCATCTACTTTTGCATTGAAAGTAATATTTATTACCTAAAACAATGTATAAATGATCCGAATGGAATAGATCAACAAATGATGAAAAAATTATTGGAAATTTTACACTTTAAAACAGAATATACTAACTATTTGATACCTGCAATTTACGATTATTATACGAATTTGTTTCAATACTAATATTTGTTCATGTCTTATACATATGATAGCAATAACGTCGTTTTAACTTAAGTTTTGACATTTTTTATCTCGAAAACTATTGATTTTATCAAAAAAGTCTAAGAGACAAATTCATTTTGATCTAATTGAAATTAAAGAATTTTTTCGGAATTTCTGTTCAAAGTTTAGATTTTTTAAACAAAAAATTATAACTTTTTAACGCTCACTTAAAAAAATAAAGTGTATGTAGATGTTTTTTCGCAGAATAATATCAGGAATCGAATCCAATCATTTTCAATCGCTAGAACCTTTGATCGGTCAGTTGATGCATTTTCTAAGCGACTTTTCGGGGATAAACCGCTTGCCTATATTGTTTGAAACATTTTTTCGTATCTTTTTTATTTCTTCAAAAAACCTGTATTTATTAAAATTATACACGTACAAATGTATACACATTTTCTTGTTTGATACATGCTAAGTGCATTATTCAATTTTAGGGCGTACCATCTAATATATTATTTCATTCGTATATTATTTTATATTTTGGTTTCTATTAGCTGTATTTGTAATGATGAAAATAAAATTTTACAAATAAAAATATATACAATTTAATTTTTACCGAAAAATTGGAAAAATTCTGATTGAATCGAACTATTTTTGTCAGTCACGATAAAATCGGATTTACGTTGCATTAAATCCGATTTAATTTTCAACTGTTCATTGGGAGACATTCCGACTGAATCGGATATTTTGCTAATCATGGCAAAATCAGATTCTCGTTCCATTAAAATTTCATTATCGTCTGCAAAATCGAAGAAATTCCGATTGAATAGAATTACTTTTTGTTGGTTACAACAAAAAATTGCATTAAATACGATTTTGTTTTCATTCAAGGAATAGGAGAATTTATGATTGAATCAGATTTATATGATTCAATTATTAGATGTATAACTTTACTTCCGTCGTTTTTTTTTCCGAAATTCGATTATTGTAAAAAACTGGTTATACATTTATGATTCAAAGTATTGTCCATCGCTGGCCACTACTTTCTCCCATCTTTCGGGCAGCGTACGAATCCCGCGTCGAAAAAATTGGTCATCTTTTGAGGCGATCCACGAATTGATCCAATTTTTTACTTCTTCATAAGACCGGAAGTGCTGGTCAGCCAGGCCGTGTGCCATTGATCGAAACAAGTGATAGTCAGAGGGAGCAATACGGCAGGTGAGGTAGGACTTACCATTTCAACGTTTCCAAGTATGTCTTGACCACTTTCGCAACATGGGATCGAGTATTGTCATGCTGCAAAATCACTTTATCGTGTCTCTCGTTGTATTGCGACCGTTTGTCTTTCAATGCTCGGCTCAAACGCATCAATTGCGTTCGATACTGATCGCCTGTGATTGTTTCAGTCGGTTTTAACAGCTCATAATACACTACGCCGAGCTGGTCCCACCAAATACAGAGCATGACCTTGGAGCCGTGAATATTCGGTTTGGCCATCGACATGGAAGCATGGAAACTCCCCATGATTTTCTGCGCTTGGGATTATCGTAAGGAACCCATTTTTCATCCCCAATCACAATGCGATGCAGAAATCCCTTCCGTCTTTGCCTTTCAAGTAGCTGTTCATAAACAAACAAACACCGTTCAACATCTCTCAGCTTCAACTCGTACGGCACCCAATTTTCTTTCTGAATCATTCCCATGACTTTGAAGCGTTTTGAAATGGCTTGTTGAGTCATTCCCAATGATCGTGCCAATTCTTTTTGATTTTGACACAAGTCTTGATCAAGTAATGCTTCCAATTCTGCATCTTCGAAAACCTTCTCTCTTCCACCATTATGCCGATCTTCGACGTCAAAATCACCGTTCTTGAAGCCGTCGTTGAAACCACTCACGACACGTTTTTTCACTAATAGCGGCCTCATCATAAGTATTTGAGAGCATTCAATGAACCTCAGCCGCAGATTTCTTCATATTGAAGCAGAAAATTAAAACCTCCAGCAAATGACAAGAATTTGGCTCGTAAACTGACATTTTCAATCGAGAATAATTTCATGATGCAGACACAAATCGACTAATGTTTCTATAGGGTTAGGTTGACAGATGTCCAAGTTTATTGTATGACGTCTATGATTTATTTATTTCAACCATCACTTACCGCCATAAAGCCATCTATAGGAAAACGGCTGAAGCAAAGTTGTACACAAAATATAATCCGTATAAAGCGCATTAAATCCGATTTATTTATTTTCAATCGGTTTCAATATCCTATTCTCGGTGCAAGAATCTCGATCGATATGGATTACTTTTGTTTTAATCGGTTGTTGTCGGCAGGATGCTCACAGCACTCACAGCGCTTGAAAGCCTCTAGAGAGTATAAGGACGATATAAAATCGATTTTATCGACTTCGATCAAATTCGATTGTCACCCTTAAAGATATTACTGAAAAGGCAACAACAATATTTAATAATAAATCAATGACATTAGTTCGTCATCGCACGATTAACAAACTTAATAAGTTTGTTAAAGTTCAAAAGGAATTCAGCCTTTACAGATCATGTAATATTTAGAATTGATTGTAAAAACTGCGATACCTCTTAAGTAGGCCAAACCAGAAGAAAATTGCGAAAGAGAATTAAAGAACATTGTAACAATACAAAATTGGATCTATCCAGATATTCTGTTATCACTAATCACATGTTGGAATACGATCACATGTTTGATTGGGAAAATACAAAAATATTAGACATTGAACATAATTATAACAAGATATTGATATAACGGAGATGATCTGTATTAAAGAACAAAAGAATGATATATATATTTTTTATAAAAATATATATTTGAGATACAATATCACTCAATTCTTATACATTAAAATATACGTTTATTATACGTTTCGACTCACAGAGTCTTCTTCAGTTAACAATACAATTAATAATTGTATTATTATACAATTATTATTATTATACAATTATTAATTGTATTGTTAACTGAAGAAGACTCTGCGAGTCGAAACATTTTAATGTATAAGAATTGAATGATATTGTATCTCAAATATATATTTTTATTGTAATCCAACAACTTTTATGCTCGTTTTTGATCGTTATCTTGTTGTTTTGTTTTTCAAATAATCGAGCGTTTTATATTATTGTTATTAAGTTATTTTTATTGTACATTTATTTGGAGACGTTGATAACAATTCAGTTCTATGCACATGACAGTTATCAAAAACTAATTCAACTTTAGCTAACTAGTAGTTAGCCGATGTCTCCATGCAGTGACAACTTCGATTAACCAGCAGCTCTTGCATCATTGGGTACAATTTTCCACGACAAGAAGCACATCAAGAGACACGTACAAAATTCGTAATGCATCGCAGCCATTCGAAGGAGCAATTGGAGCAATTGATTGCATTCCTTCATTAACATTTTAGGTCCAACAGAACATGAAGAAGCATTTGTAAATCTCATCATGGGAATCATTCGTTGAATGTGCAAGCTGTGAGTAACTTGACTTGTAATGTACGTTAGTATCAGAAACTTTTACTTAACCTTTAATAATAATTTTATTTACTTTCAGATAGTAGATCAAAACATGAGATTGTTCAATATCGATGTAAGATGACCAGGGGCAAGAAACGATTCCTTCATATGAATCCGTCAAGCCATGCAATTTCACTACGATGAGCAGGCGTCAAACGTGGTTAATCAATAAATGTCTACGACTGTACAGGAAGTTTGAAGTTTGTTACAAATGAAGTTTGTTACATTTTCTAATAATCCATGATATACTAGATTTATTTGTATGAATATATTTTTAGTTTCGCAACGTACATTTTAATAGAATGATTAAAATCCCAACAAGTGATTCCAGATATCCACTTGAACCGTGGCTCATGACACTCTTGCCGCAAGGCATATTCTGCAGGAAATCGGCAATTTCAGTATACAATTGATTTATGCAAAGCAAGAAACGTGATCGAGCGATTTTTCAGTTGTTTTAGAAACATGTGGAGATGTCTCTCGTACCAACGTGTGTTAATGTATCTAATGTTTGCTGGATATATCATTAATGCCATATTGCATAGCATACTTCACTATCACCTATCTATAGATGACTTCTATGTTGAAAATGAAGCTAATGTTGATATGACAATACAAGTTAGGCAAGGTAGAAATGAAATCAGACAAGGACCTCATGCTATAGCACAACGCATCCAAGATCAAATAATAGAGAAAGATATGGACACATTTCCGAAGATAAATTCCCGAATGCTAACTGAATATTCAATGATAAGTTTGGGAAACAATGAATGGCTTCAAATAGAATTAAGTGTCTAAACAATTATGAAAAAAATATTGTATATAAACAATATCTATAAAATGATTTTTATATAGTACTAGTTTATTTAGCATTTTTTTTTTTGAAATTACAAATATCCCTTTCTTGCGAACTATAAACTTTACATTTTTTAAAGTAACATTATTTTACAGTGTGTACATAAAATAAATTAACTCAAACATTGTTTCAAATAATGACTTATTTGCAATAATGACTACTCGATACATTTAATTCTTTTTCATCACAATTCTTAAATTTAATAAATAATTTTAATAAATTTCGTTCTCAAACTATTTTTTACCATTTGACTTCTCTCTTTGGACTTAACGTGATTCTCGCCCTTGAACGACAATTTAGTATAACATACATAACGATACTCTTATGAACATGGTGGGATAACATTTTAGTTTCTTATATACAATTATGTCATTAGTTTCGTTTTTTAATTTGCGATTAGATTATTAAGTTAATTGTATTGTTAATTGAAGAAAACTCTGTGAGTCGTTTTAATGTATAAGAATTGAATAATATTGTATCTCACATATATATTTTTATTGTAATTTCACAACTTTTATGTTCGTTTTGATCGTTATCTTGTTATTTTGCTTTTCAAAATAGCTTAATTTTTTATTTAGCATCAGTATGAATCAAGAAGCATTGTCACGTGAGAATATAATAATTACTTGTATGTTAGGAGACACCAATAGAATGTTGGCGAATGAGGTCAGGTCTTAACAAATTCGTTAATTCCATTGCAAGCAGCAATATTTGCAATTTCAACGATGGCCTAAAAAGTGTATTGGAAATTATGCAAGTTCTTAACTTAACGATCGGTACCACCTGCTACAACTTTTGCATAAAAACCGATGAACGGCGGATCCGCGCAGCCGAGCGCGCCATGACTGCGGAAGCTAAAGCAGCTTGGAGACTTGACATGTCCAATAAAAAGGTCAAAGATGATGAGGACCTTAATTTGGAAGGACAATTGTACGGGCCAGGCATTGCCGATTAAGGTAATAAGCTAATAATTGCAAGATTTCTCGTACCAAAACTTAAAACGCGTTTTCTGAAAAACACTATTTTTCAAACTGGTGTACATCACAACGCCCACAATTTTTATCCGATCGACAAAAATCAAATATCTTTATACTCAGCATGGGTGCCTTTATGGTACTACCTAGCCTTTTTTAAAAAGAATCACTAGATTTTTTTGGAAATCGATTTTATGTCAGATTTTTAGGCGAAAATTCGATTTTTTTTTTCAAAGTCGCGCCATTTTCTCAACAATTGATATTTTTTAAAATCCACCGGTACTACCTTAGCTAAACTATCACAGATTAAGAACCAATTTGTATTTTTGCTTTAGATCACTCCAGTCAGCCACAATCGTGTACACCAGCAAGACATACGCGACGCTAGCGGCCTCTTTTGACGGCGTTTATTTTATAAACCATGATGATTTTTCAAAAACAAAAAATATGTTCAGTGTCTTTAATATGTAAATAAAAAAGCCCAAAGACCCGATTTTGAATTGCGCACTTCTTTGTATGTAAAAAAAAAATCTTAAAAATGAGGTCAGGTCTTAACAAATTCGTTAATTCCATTGCAAGATCTGGACTTATGCGAAAAATGCATGAATTCATTGCAAGGGAAATCAAATGGATTCTGTGCGTCTCTCAATATTCTCCGTTCTATGCGCCTTTCCATTTGTCGTAGTACTCTCTCTTTCTTGCAGTATGTAAGTTCCCAAGCGAGAAATTCGATAGCTATTATGTTCCTATTTTTTAAATTAGAAATATTCTTAAAATATATATAGTTAATCATTATTCAAAATAGTGTTATACAACGATCATTTCATGATAAATGACATAACCTCACTTTTCATTGTCAATAATTTAATGGTGCAAATAGATATATGAATAAGAAGAAAAATTAAGTTATTTTAAATACGGTGCTTACCTCTTATACTTTAGTATATCAATAATAATTTCAAAGCATGGTACAACACTTCGATACTACGCAATACTACATATGTATGTTATCGCGGAGTGTCGTTACAACTTAACTAGAGGTCCCGAAATCCTTGCTTCGATAACAGACAAATCTCGCTAACTTAACGACTGTGTTATCGTCAAAATTTGTTGAGTCCTATAGAACACCATTCTTTGCTACCGCATCGCTTCAGTAATTTAACGAACCGATACCCATTGCTAGCTATTTTTCTCGTTAATTCTTTCGCTAATTCGGATTATAACGAGGAACTCTGTCGTTTTATGCAATTTCATTTTTTATGGAATTCGTCCATATGTAGATTTCCACATTCGCAATGTACTCGTAGCATTATAAGGAAACGTGGAAAACACAAATTATTCGAATTATCTAATTATAAAATTGAGCGTTTTGCTATGTATTTGCGTGTTAAACAATTTGCCTTACCACGACCCGCAGGTGCCGCAATGTTGAAAACGCGTACATCGCAAATCGGTATCGATTTCACCGATACTTTGAACTATTGAACTTAGAGCCCCCGTATGTACTTGGAAGTTAAATCGCGTACCGGACGAAACGATAGTTCTACCGGACATGCGCTAGATTCGCTAAATCGAACGATATTCCCATATAATCGCCTTGTTTCCATGAACGTATCGCATACGTAGATTTTGTGGGACGCGTTTTCTAGCCAGCAAATGGTATTTGCGCCTTCGAATATTGGTCGTATCGCGAAACTTGTCTCTTTTCCGAGAATGCCAAAATTTCTAAAACATCACGTAACTCTATGAAATTAAAATTATCGCCAACCTCGTGTTTATTATTTTCATGTTTATTATTATTTTCCACCTTACGTGTTGATACGACTTCATTAATCACTTGTTCGGCTGGACGTCGTTGCCTCAAACTGTGTCGGCCTATCGGATGTCCCCCACGATGCGGAATCGCACGGTTTACAATGCAATTCGGAATTATGAAACAAATATTAGAATCTAAAGCAAACTTTTAGTGAAATTTTCTTTGATTTATTTCAAAAATATATTATGTTGCTTATCTCCAACTCAATGCTTGAAGTCGGCTGTGTACCCTCCAACGTCTTCTTCATGATCGAAGCATTTGCGTACTTCTAAATGATTCGAGATTATCCAGCAATCTCGCATTATCATCGCAATGTCCAACTTGTGCATAATACACAATAATGTATGAAACACTCATCCGCGAAAACTCTCGAAAACAGAATAATTCTTTTCGTCATTATCTAACAACTTTATCAAACTGTAATTTTTGGTTCAAAGCAGGCGATGATAAAGAATTTCTCAAGCAAAGCGTCATTTTTATTGCATACAAAACTAATGAACTTTGTAATTTTCCAACGCAAATCAACACTTGACAGTCTCAACGTAAAATTAATCCTTACCTTACTCGCTACGTGTTATTTATACGGTAATAGTGTACATGAAAATTTCTAAAGAAGGATGAATCAATAAAAATTTTTAGCTACGCCAAGGTTAGTTAGTAAATTTTGACAATTTTGCCGATTGGTTTCTTTCCTTTTACATAAAGAGATTTTCTTGAAAAATGCTCAGAATGGGAGACGATAAAAATTTTCTAATTACGACAACATTCTAACCTTGACATTACCTTAACAATATAAAATTAACTCCCTTCCTCTCACATAAGCTTTACTCCCACTATCACTCACTTTAAGAAAAATCCTTTCCTCTCATTTTCGTCATCTCGGAAAAGTTTTTGTCACAAGTTTTTAACACTATAGTATTCTTATTGTAGGTAAATCAAATTTAATCTTTCCCATTTTTTCCCCTTTTTTGGAAAAATTCTTACATATTATTAGTCTGTGACAAGCAAAAAGTAAACTTCAATGAAGAAGAAACAGAATTTTAATGAGTATTCTTATACCACATAACGTTTGATTTTTGCTAAATTTCGTTTGTTGTAAAAAAAAAATAGATTTGTTAAACATAACTTTCTTCACTTAAATTTTTTCTCTTTATTATTGTTACAAGATAGAGTAGAAAAAATCCCGGATCCCTTAAATATCTTGAAAAGTAATCATTTTTGAGAAAAATGTTTTATACAAAAGTAGGGTTGAAAATGATTTATTGACTAACCTTATCAATTTGATCATGGATAGCGTCACCAAGGTTAAATCAAATCGATTTTTTTAAACGAAACATCCTATTTTTTATTTTAGAATCTAATAGCTGAAGTTGGGAGCTTTCCAAAACACTATAATAAAGCCTCTTTTTAATCAGTACTTTTAAAGTTATGAGAGTTGAAAGTTTCTAAACCGCCGCGGCATTAGCATTACCTAAGCTAAGGTGCTCGTATCTCCTTTAATGATGCGAGGATGGGGTGATCATAGGAGGTCTTACGCAAGCGACAAGACTTTTCAATCAATCTTTTAGAAATAAAGACAATGATATATCTAAATCAACTGTCATTCATTTGAGCATTTGTCATTTCTTTAACCCAGCTCGCCTTACCTAGCAGTTTATAATTACTTTCTCGGCTAGACTCCACCGGGATCTGAAACGGGAACTTCGTCAAGTTATATCTCTGAATAGAAAATATATTTTTAACTTATCACATGCAAAATTGATATCTCTAGAGAAAGACAAGAACAAATAAACAAAGATAAAACAAAAAAACAAAAAATATTTTATTCTTAAATTATATCATAAAAAGTTAAAGTCTGAATTGCAATGTGAAAAATCTCATTAGATACGTCATATCTCAGTATGCGAGTTAGGGTTAAAAAAATATTACATACTATAGCAAATACTTAAATTGATGTCCCTCCGTAGTCTGACAATGTGCTAGATAATTATAAAAACTTAAGACTGCATTTCTACAAAATTCGCGAGGCATGATTCTAAATTCATTTTTCGTTGACGTAAATCATTAAGATTTCGAGGTTTAGTATTATATAAATTTTTCCCTTTAAATATCATTATAAAAAATAGTCGAGTGGATTTAAATCAGACGATCGTGCTGGTCATTCAATGTAACCCCTTCTTCCTATCCACCTATTCGGAAAAACTTCATTCAGATAATGGCGTACTCGTAAACTGTAGTGAGGTGGCGCCCCATCTTGCTGGAACCAAATATCATTGAAGTTTTGATGAGCGGATTGCCAGAACTATTTCATCTTGAAGCTAAGTAATTGTCAGCATTTAAATTACCTTCAATAAAGAAAGGCCCAATAATTCAATAATTCATAATTTCATTTAAAATTCGAGCTCACACGTTGCGACGATCAAAATTATCTTTACATAGTTCCTGCGCTAGATGGATCTTATATGAATGAAATTTCTCCTTTTTTAGAATTTTATGAACTGATATAGGATCGATGTCGTGTTGTTGTGCAACTTTGCGAATTGAATTATGCGGATTTTCGATAAAAGACTGTAGAACATTCAATCTTTTATCAGGATTTGTCGCTATTGCTGGTCTACCTTGTCTTTTAGAAAACCAATTTCTTCAAAACGTAGTAGTACAGTACGAATAACAGTCGATTTAGATACACCATTGTCCTCATTCCTAAAAGTTTGATTGAAAAGTTCTGTCACATGTGCGTAAGACCTCCTACGATCATCCCATCCTCGCATTATTAAAATGGGTATATGCTTCTGTTTAGTAAATATTATAAAATATTTTAAATAAATACTTTATAAACAAAGATAACTATGTGGCGATAAGCAATCTCAGAACAAAGTATCACGAAAAAGTATATCTTCTTAATCGCAGGTTACAGAAAGAATGAATTTGACAGAAGAGATCTCTAGCTTATGTAGTTTCCAGCTTTGTTGAAAGGATGGGAATGAGGGAGAGGGGATGGAAAAGAGTAGGAGAGAAAGGGGGGGAGAAGGAAAGGATAGGAGGGAGGAGATAGAGATACAGACATTCGCGGGCACATACATGACTCATAAATCCTGTCAGGCAATCTCTACGTAATACCTTAGATAATGCTAATGCCAGCGATTCCGTAACTTTCAACTCTCATAACTTGAAAACTATTGATTAAAAAGAGGCCTTATTATATTGTATTTTGAAAAACTCTCGACCTTAGCTATTCTAAAATCAAAAATAGGATGTTTCGTTTAAAAAAATTGATTTAATCTTGACTTGACCTTGGAGGCGCCATCCAAGGTCAAATTGATAAAGTCTTGATAATAGTAGGGCGCGCATATTTGGCTATCTTTAAGAATTAATATCTCGTTAACTGTTGGGAAAGTTGCAAAATGGTAGAGGATTTTTCGATTCAGTTTAGTCCGCTTTACCTGCCCATGAAATATTTGGCGATCATTTTAGGATACTTTATATATCCGAATTGCGCCTACTTGGTTTATTACGAGTTATTAGTATTCGGTAATTTCCACCGATCGACATCTTGAGCGAGGGAGAATATCGATCGGCGGTATTCAATCGCGTTTGGAAGTTTTTGGTGGAAACGACGGCTATTCTAACCTAAAATTCTATTTACTTTTACATTAAAAAATAGTGGGAGCGCACCGAATCTTCATCGCTGGCATCGGCCAGGAACTGATGCAGGAGCATCTGACTAGTTTTTTCGCCGGCAATGATGCATATCGGGATGTATTACGTATATTTGCGAAATCTATTTTACTCGAAAGTTTGTATTAGAAACCTTTTATTCCATTATTACACGTTAACGAATAACATTGTCACAAATCGTGACTATTTATTATATTTGGAAATAAGTTCGTTTTTGAGTCAAAACATTTAAGTAGTTTATCCGAACTTGAGCCAGGTATTGAGCAATTTACTCGAACAGAACTGAATTTTTATTTAAGATGACGAAGGTCACTTTTCTTATTATTTTATAATTAAGATAGTTAATTTAAAATTAAATTTTTATTATTTTATAGTCTTGAATAATTTTACTATTCTTGTTTATATCATTATTTTAATTTTATTAAGGTTAATTACAATAAAAATATTAGATAAACCGTTCATATAAATTTCACACAATAAAATAAGGTTAATTATAATGACCTATCAGGTCATTACAATCACCTTATAGAAGCCCCTTATTTTATTATTATTTTATTTACATTATTAATACAAAAAGTTATTGAATGGATCTCGGATTGGAATCGATAAAATTTTTGAAAAATGGGAAAAAGTTGGTACTTTAAAATAAGTTCAGTTCGATTAAATATTTGATGCTTTTAATCTGGACTTGTCGTCCGGCTCTTTTAGGCACTCAAAATTAATTGAATTAATAATTTCCCAAGCCAACACTTACCACTTGGAAAAATATTTAGAGTATTGTCCGAGGGAATAACCACTCTTGAATTCCGGTGTACAATCTGTCAAAAGTCTGTTGAATTCCGCGAATTTCGATAAAGTTCGGTGAAGTCCTATGAAGTCCGATAAAGTTCAGTGAATTCATGAATTTCTTAAAGTCAGATAAAGTCTGACGAATTCTAATAAATTCCAGTAAAGTCCAACAAAGTCTATGAATTCCTCGAAGTCCCGCGAAGTTCGTTGAATTCCAATAAAGTCCGTGACAGCCCGTGAAGTCCGGTAAAGTATTGAAATTCGAAGTCCAGTTATATACTTATTTTCTGAGTGGTTGCTCCTTCGCTATTGCCGCATCAGTGATAGTTAAACATCATAGAATCATTGTTATGGCGACAGGTTTCCAAATTTATAATTTCAGCTTGGGATTAAAATATTTAATTGATATATTTCTATTATAAATCTAACTTTTTTTTTATATATCTTGAAAACTAACGTGGTTATAATTTTAAAACATATAAAAAGAAGAGCATAAAAAACCACAGCACAAGTTATAGTTTGTGATATTTAATTATTATTACATTAATTAAAACAATAACATTAAACGTTTCGGCCACAATCTGGCCATCTTCAGTAATTCAATAATTTGGCGATCATTTTAGGACACTTTATATATCCGAATTGCGCCTACTCGGTTTATTACGACAGTATTCGGTAATTTCCACCGATCGACATTTTGAGCGAGGAAGAATATCGATCGGCGGTATTCAATCGCGTTTGGAAGTTCTTGGTGGAAACGACGGTTGTTGTAACCTAAAATTCTATTTACTTTTACATTAAAAAATAGTGGAAGCGCACCGAATCTTCATCGCTGGCATCGGCCAGGGACTGATGCAGGAGCATCTGGCTAATTTTTTCGCCGGGAATGATGCATATCGGGATGTATTACGTATATTTGCGAAATCTATTTTACTAATATTCTTAAAACGCAGAGTTACATCTAGTTGACATTAAATTCAACAGTCGGGTGTTGTAATTAAATAAACATGTTCTTTTCTATGTGAAAATGCTTCATACAATAATGTTACAACGCCAATTGTCATATCACGAAAAGTGTGGAACAAGAATTTCCAGATTCTAATTTAAATAAAATTTTATATCATTAATATCTTCTAGTCGGAATATAAAGAAATAGAATCGTTACCTGTTTTACAGCAAAAAAACTAAACGATGAATCTCAAGTACCTCTTTTGCAATTAGAATTTTGTCGTGACATTATGTGTTGTTATTTGTCATATCATGTATTTTACCACTACTTATATATCTGATTTTACCACTATTTATATATCTGAGTCAACAGTTTAGAAAGTTCTAGAATTATTTATTAAAAGAAAGAGAGATCCTTCTTAAGAAGAGGAAGATAAACATCAGGCAAACCTTCCGTGTCACTTTGCTTATTGATACCTCTTGTTTGTCTTTTTATATGTATCATTTCCGAAATTCTTCTTTTCATTAACGATTGTTCTGTATCTAAAATTCTTATATTATCCCAATCTAATTCATGCATCTCATTCAAACGGTGACGTGAAACCACTGAAATTTCGGAAGAAGGTTTTTTTTATGTCAGCCTTATGTTCTTTTATCCGAGTTTTTAATTTCCTTTTAGTTTGGCCAACATAGGACGATTCACAGTTTAAACAATTGATTTTATAGACTACTCCACATTGGTCATCCTTAGGCAAAGAATTCTTTCCCGTCTTAATAAATGTATTCATTTTATTCATAGGTTTATAAGCTATATTAAAACTATGAACATGTGAAAGTTTTTTGAATTTTTCAGATACTTTGCCCAAGTATGGTATCGTGAAAAATTTTTTTGAAGTAACGTTAGAATCATATTCATTATTAATTTCTTCGCGATTTTGATCTAAATTAGTTCTATTTGCCGATGTTTTTATTCTATTTTTTATTGTTGAAAATATGAACTTTAAAGGATAACCATTACTTAAAAGCGTGTGAATTAATTCAGAGATGTTTTTTTCATGAAATTTAAGGTGGAACAAAAATAGAATTCTATCAAATTGCCCAATAATTACTCCCCTTTTATGTGCTAACGGATGATTCGAAGAATAGTTTAAATATCTCCCAGAATTGGTAGGTCTTTTATAAATATCGAAGATGATATTTCCTTTTTGTCTCATTAATTTAACATCTAGGAAATTTATGCCGTTTTCATCGCCAAAGTCAACAGTAAATTTAAGCCTTTTATGATATGAGTTAAACAATTCTAGAACTCCTTCAACCTTTTCTTTATGTACAGTTAACACAATGTCATCCACATAACGAAAATAAAAAGATGAAACAATATTTAATTATTCGTGGTAATAATTTCTTGTTCTAAATCTTGTAAAACTATGTTCGCCAGTATAGGGGGACAAAGGAGAACCCATTGGCATGCCAAAAATCTGTTTAAATATTTTTTTATCAAAATTAAAAAATGTGGAATTAATTATAATCATAATTGCTTTGATAAACTCATGTAAAAGAATCGAAGTCTTATTCTCAATAAAATTCCACCTACGTTCAATGCTTTTTGATACTAATTCAGTCGGAATATTCGTGTACATGAAGACCACGTCAAATGATAATACTGAAATTTTTATCAATTGCTTTACCATTGAGTTTATTTATTAAATCTAAGCTGTTTTTAACATAACTAAAATTTTTTATATTATTATTGTCAATGATTTCTTTTAAGAAGGTCGCCAGTGGATAAAAAGCACTGTTAATACAACTGACAATTAATCTTAGAGGGTGACCTTTTTTATGAATTTTTGGCAGTTCATAAGATCTCGGAAGTTCGCCGTCCGACATACAATTTTTTGTATAAATTTAAATCAATGTACCCCTCGTTTTTCCAATTTTTTTAGTAAATTACCAATTTCCACAGTTATTTTATTAGTAGGAACTTTTTTTATTGAATTGTATGTAGTCTGATCATTGAGAATCTCATGCATTTTTTCTTTGTAACTATCTCGACTCATAATTACAGTGGTACTGCTTTTATCCGCTCTAGTAATTAAAATATCCGGATTCTCTGAAATGAATCGCTTAACCTCCTTTACACCTTCATGTAAAATTGTATTTTCAACATATTTAATGTTACAATTTTTAATCGATTTAAGAATTTGGACAGTTTCATTCCTAACATTTTTACGCATTTCATCGTCAGCTCTAAAAAGATTATATTCCACGTGTTTGATGAACTCACGTGTAATACTGTCCTTACTAACCACGTTGTTAAGTAAATTTTAACTGTTGACCTAATTGTAATACGACTATGGCTTTTTCTGAAATTTTGGCATTACTCAGATTTATCAGCCATTGTTCGTTAGTATTCCGTATATCAAATTTTTCATTATATCTATCAGGAGTAATATTAATATTATATGATGAATGAATTGTATTAGAATTCGTAATTTTAGTTGAAATTGTTTTTAATTTTAAAGGTGCACAAGAAATATCACCATTCATCTCAGAGTCCATAATATTATAGTTAATACTATTGATATTCAATATTTCTTGGCGAATATATTTAGCAAATAAGAGATTTTTTTGGCAATTCTATTTTGTTCTTTTTGCCACATAATGTCGAAGTTAATTTCCTGTCTTCGAAAGAAAGAATGCGCTATATTGTTAGGTAGATAATTTTTTCAATTTTTCTACAAATGCTGAACAATTAAGATTTTGTTTGTCCAAGATGTTTATAGGCTTCTTGTAATTCTACACGTAAATATTTGAAGATAAAATTGTGTTTGCGATTGTCGATTCTTTCTTTCGAAGAATGGAACAATTTATTATTATCTTTTCGTGTGATATGAATTTTCTGTACATATGAATAGGAATTAGACGTTCCTTTACACACGTTTTTAAGAATTGTATTTGTACTCTTGTATATATATTCGCTCTGTAAGTTCTTACATATTTCTTCAGAAGCAAACATGCATGTAATCCAAAATTAAATTTGATAAAATCAAAAAATTGCGTTAATTTACACATGTTAATGCTCGTGTAATTAAAATATCTTGAAAACTAACGTGGTCATAATTTTAAAACATATAAAAGAAGAGCATGAAAATACAATTTTACATGAAGGTGTAAAGGAGGTTAAGCGATTCATCTCAGAGAATCCGGATATTTTAATTACTAGAGCGGATAAAGGCAGTACCACTGTAATTATGAGTCGAGATAGTTACAAAGAAAAAATGCATGAGATTCTCAATGATCAGACTACATACAATTCAATAAAAAAAGTTCCTACTAATAAAATAACTGTGGAAATTGGTAATTTACTAAAAAAATTGGAAAAACGAGGGGTACATTGATTTAAATTTATACAAAAAATTGTATGTCGGACGGCGAACTTCCGAGATCTTATGAACTGCCAAAAATTCATAAAAAAGGTCACCCTCTAAGATTAATTGTCAGTTGTATTAACAGTGCTTTTTATCCACTGGCGACCTTCTTAAAAGAAATCATTGACAATAATAATATAAAAAATTTTAGTTATGTTAAAAACAGCTTAGATTTAATAAATAAACTCAATGGTAAAGCAATTGATAAAAATTTCAGTATTATCATTTGACGTGGTCTTCATGTACACGAATATTCCGACTGAATTAGTATCAAAAAGCATTGAACGTAGGTGGAATTTTATTGAGAATAAGACTTCGATTCTTTTACATGAGTTTATCAAAGCAATTATGATTATAATTAATTCCACATTTTTAATTTTGATAAAAAAATATTTAAACAGATTTTTGGCATGCCAATGGGTTCTCCTTTGTCCCCCTATACTGGCGAACATAGTTTTACAAGATTTAGAACAAGAAATTATTACCACGAATAATTAAATATTGTTTCATCTTTTTATTTTCGTTATGTGGATGACATTGTGTTAACTGTACATAAAGAAAAGGTTGAAGGAGTTCTAGAATTGTTTAACTCATATCATAAAAGGCTTAAATTTACTGTTGACTTTGGCGATGAAAACGGCATAAATTTCCTAGATGTTAAATTAATGAGACAAAAAGGAAATATCATCTTCGATATTTATAAAAGACCTACCAATTCTGGGAGATATTTAAACTATTCTTCGAATCATCCGTTAGCACATAAAAGGGGAGTAATTATTGGGCAATTTGATAGAATTCTATTTTTGTTCCACCTTAAATTTCATGAAAAAAACATCTCTGAATTAATTCACACGCTTTTAAGTAATGGTTATCCTTTAAAGTTCATATTTTCAACAATAAAAAATAGAATAAAAACATCGGCAAATAGAACTAATTTAGATCAAAATCGCGAAGAAATTAATAATGAATATGATTCTAACGTTACTTCAAAAAAATTTTTCACGATACCATACTTGGGCAAAGTATCTGAAAAATTCAAAAAACTTTCACATGTTCATAGTTTTAATATAGCTTATAAACCTATGAATAAAATGAATACATTTATTAAGACGGGAAAGAATTCTTTGCCTAAGGATGACCAATGTGGAGTAGTCTATAAAATCAATTGTTTAAACTGTGAATCGTCCTATGTTGGCCAAACTAAAAGGAAATTAAAAACTCGGATAAAAGAACATAAGGCTGACATAAAAAAAACCTTCTTCCGAAATTTCAGTGGTTTCACGTCACCGTTTGAATGAGATGCATGAATTAGATTGGGATAATATAAGAATTTTAGATACAGAACAATCGTTAATGAAAAGAAGAATTTCGGAAATGATACATATAAAAAGACAAACAAGAGGTATCAATAAGCAAAGTGACACGGAAGGTTTGCCTGATGTTTATCTTCCTCTTCTTAAGAAGGATCTCTCTTTCTTTTAATAAATAATTCTAGAACTTTCTAAACTGTTGACTCAGATATATAATAGTGGTAAAATCAGATATATAAGTAGTGGTAAAATACATGATATGACAAATAACAACACATAATGTCACGACAAAATTCTAATTGCAAAAGAGGTACTTGAGATTCATCGTTTAGTTTTTTTGCTGTAAAACAGGTAACGATTCTATTTCTTTATATTCCGACTAGAAGATATTAATGATATAAAATTTTATTTAAATTAGAATCTGGAAATTCTTGTTCCACACTTTTCGTGATATGACAATTGGCGTTGTAACATTATTGTATGAAGCATTTTCACATAGAAAAGAACATGTTTATTTAATTACAACACCCGACTGTTGAATTTAATGTCAACTAGATGTAACTCTGCGTTTTAAGAATATTAGTAAAATAGATTTCGCAAATATACGTAATACATCCCGATATGCATCATTCCCGGCGAAAAAATTAGCCAGATGCTCCTGCATCAGTCCCTGGCCGATGCCAGCGATGAAGATTCGGTGCGCTTCCACTATTTTTTAATGTAAAAGTAAATAGAATTTTAGGTTACAACAACCGTCGTTTCCACCAAGAACTTCCAAACGCGATTGAATACCGCCGATCGATATTCTTCCTCGCTCAAAATGTCGATCGGTGGAAATTACCGAATACTGTCGTAATAAACCGAGTAGGCGCAATTCGGATATATAAAGTGTCCTAAAATGATCGCCAAATTATTGAATTACTGAAGATGGCCAGATTGTGGCCGAAACGTTTAATGTTATTGTTTTAATTAATGTAATAATAATTAAATATCACAAACTATAACTTGTGTTGTGGTTTTTTATGCTCTTCTTTTTATATGTTTTAATTTTTTTTTTATTTATGATATATATACAAACAAAAATCAAAAGTGAAATCAATCATTCAGCAATATTTAAAAATTATTTTACCTTTGATAAGTTTTTAACTTTTCTAATAAGTAATCTAATAAGTTACTAATTAATTATAATTTCTGTCAGGTTCGTTCCTTTTAAAACTTTTGAGAGCCGAAACATAATTAATAACGAATTACACAGATCGCTCAATCTAGAGGGATCATTTTCTAATAACTGATTTGAAACAGAGATCCTTTTGGTTAAAAAGACTAATGACGATTAATTATTTAGTTATTAAATGCTTAAGTGACAACAATCTTCCGCGCGGGCTTCTCACTACTTCCTACTTACTATGAATGCGATGTAAAAAGAATAAGTGGAGGAAGATTTTTATCCGTGTGAAATCAAATTTAAAATCATAATTATGGTGATAACTCGCGCCGACATCGTTATCTTTCGATGAAATAAGAGTTGTTATTAAATCTACATATTTATCGCTTGACATTCTCTGCGACTCTTTCTAATTTTTAATAATATAATTTAAATTTTAATTATATAGTTAACTTGAAAACTTATATGAAGATTATTAGATTTGAAAGGAATTGTTTTTAAAAATATTATCTTTTATAACAATATTTAAGAACCAATAGTTTTTAATATTACAATATACTTTTTATTGTAGTATTGCACGAACAAGTTATACAATGCTTAAAATATCTTTTTGACAAGAAGTGGACAGACATTAATTATTGGGACTAAACAACTACAAATTTATAATTCTACTATTAAAACAACATACAAATAACGTACAAAGATCTGTACTATGAATATGTATTATTTTTATTATTATTGCTTTAGTTTTGCGTAAATGTTTTCAAGCCGATCTGAATGGATTTAAATTTTTACATACATCTTAATATTTAAAAGTAAAAAATGTTTTTTAGTATTGCTGGACATAATTTTTATTATTATGTAAATAAACTAATATTTTTTTACATACTTACATTATAGACAAGATACGTTATAATTTAAAAAGAAAGAAACATTTGATATTCTTGGTAATCCAAAATATCCAAAATATGTATATTAATACAAAAGAAATAAACTTAATCTCAAACTTACCTATTATAATAAAAACAATAATTACTATTGATTACAAAATTTCTCATCACTGTTGAATGGAACTCACAATAGTAAAATAAGATATCGATACTTTTGTTAGCTATAAAAAAATATGCATGTGTAATACCGTGTTTGTTGCATAAAATGGTGTAAAATTTTGAATTTCTAAAATGTTGTGCGCAATATATGGTAATAGATTTTACCGTGGCAAAAAATTCGAACGACAATCCAAATATTCCGCCTAGATGTACAATGAAAGTTCTGCTACCTCTTTGCAAGAGAAACAATATCAATTTTTGTACGTTTATTGGTGCGACATACCAACGAACATTATACCTATACAGTAAAAATCGGAAATATAATGACCTTAAATAATTCAATAATAGAAAATACATTTGTAGTACATATATTATTTCTTACACTGTGGAGAATACTTGATTATGGTGATCTGTAATGTCTTGTCCAATATAATTAACCATAAAAAAATATTCAAACAATAAAATTACTCTGATACAATGTGCTGATAGTTGTGCAGTATCATTTTTAGACGATAAGAATTCAGTAATCTGAAATAAAATGCAATTAACATGTGTTGTAATAGACAAATTTACATACATAGAAACATTTACGTATGCAAAGTTAAAAAATTCTTTTCTACATACAGATATTACAAAATTAATATAATAATGATAATATAAAATGATAATGTACTATCTAAATTTTTTAGAGTGAAATCTCATCCCAAAAGAATGAAAATGTTGCCATTATTAAGGGGGGAAACCACAGTAAAAGTTTGAAAAAAATCGAAAAAATTTTTTTTCGCTTATAAGGTGCTTTAGGGTCTTAAGAATAACATACCAAAAGATGGAGTGCCGCAAAAATTTCGGAATACCCAAATTTTCCATTCTGCGGCAACGCCTCTCAGGTATGCTCCGAGCGCCTTTTGTGATTCCGGCGCGCGCTGTAATTTATGAGTACGGGAACAGGTATAATGGCAGTCGATGGAGAAGGAACTTCCCTCCGAAAAGTCTATAGTACTTAAGAATGCCTATAGGTATCACCATATGTAATATACATTCAAAGAACACGTGTGTAACGTTAGTAAACCGAATGTCAATTGTTGAAACGGACGCTTTTTCGCTTCGCTTCGAACTGTCAATATATTTCGGGTTAGCTATTCGTAGAAATTGCGAATCAGTCGAAAAAATGAAGACAGCTATATGGACCACATTACTTCACAAAATATTTACGGATAACCATCCCCAACACGACGATTGCCTGACTGGAGAAAATTCATGGTGCTCGTGGCAAAAGGCGAAATCTTCTAACACTTTGGCTACCTATACGCACAATTCACTAATGTCTGATATAGTTTATGAAGCAATTAAGCCAGTTTACGAATAACTCACTACGGATGATCTTCTCACTCGCTGCATCGGGGGTTTCACTCAAAACAGCAATGAGAGCTTCAACTCGACAGTGTGGGCGATGGCTCCGAAAACTATGAATTCCGGCAAAATAATCATCGACATTGCTACGAACATCGCTTCGTGTGTTTTTAATGACGGATTAATATCAATTTTACATATAATCCAGGTCATGGCATGAAAATTGGCCCAAAAAGTCACGAACTATGCATGGACTTGGATGAGAAACGCATACAGAAAGCGGAACGATCTTTGAGTGAGGGCGCAAAACAGGCCCGCATCGATCTGAAAACAATTCGAAAGGCCAAACAAGAGCAGGAGATAGATGAAGAAGGCCAATTGTATGGCGCAGATTAGAGGTATATAAAAATATTATATAATTTTACAGTATTTAAAACTTTAAACGCGTTTTTCTCGAAACCACTTTTTTTAAACTGGGTGGACACATAACTCGAATAAATCTTTACCGATCGGTTTCAAATTTTGACAGTATATTCAGAATATCTTTCTCTATGGAAGTGCGTAGGGTTTTTTTTATATTACATGGTTTTTTTTTATCAACAATTTTATGGCGTTTTTTTTTTGTTAAATTTGCAAGTTTTCCTTAAAACGTGCACCATTTTGCGAAAAATTAATATATCGAAAAAATCCTACGTACTTCCATAGCTATTGATATATAGAATCTAAAAAACTGTAATTTTTTGTTCCAGGTCAAAAATTAAGGACTCTAGATGTCCGCCCATGGTCCCTCCTTCAAAAATAGGCGCCATCGGACAAGTGCGGCACAGCCGCCATTTTGTACCAAAAATGTATGAAAAAATTCTTATTTGTACTTCATTCATAATATTATAATGCTTATTTTACAAATTTTTGATTGATCATTTCATTGAGCCAAAAAAAATTCCCGAAAATATACTTACTTTTTCGTGCTCTACTGTGGTTTCCCCCCTTAAAGAAGAAACCTGGTTTAGAGAGTCAAAATTTTCATTCCTTTTTTTTTTCTTTAATTACTAGTATCTTTAAAAACATATTCGTAAAGTTTTAGACCGAAATTCAAAATATTTTTGTAATTACAGCTGAAAAACGAGTACAAGTCACGCAGATATATGCAACGCGCATGGTAAGAGCGCCTATTGTACTTCGCTTCTCAGTTCCTAGTATGTCATTATTGACTTTAGTAGATATTTGTTTTCAAAGAGAGCAAAATTCAAACGAGAATTTTAATTCCACCATTTGGCGACTCACACCAAAACACTTATTCTGACGCAAAGATTATCGAAATCGCCGCTTTCGTTGCCGCGGCCTTCAATGCTTTCATGTGTCTTCAATGAAGGCTATTCTGGTATTTTAGAGGTAATGTAGTTGCTGAAATTAAATATTGGCCAATATTGTTAAATATTTGTCGACAATTACGAGCAGCAAGTTACGAAACAGAAACGGCACCGATTAAGCAACATGAAAAAGGCTCATATAGTTCGTAGATTGCAACTAACGCAGCAAAAAGAGTTTTATGAGGAAGCGGAAGATTTGTTATATCAGCTTGGAATAGCAGATTAGCGGTCAGTTGACGAAATCACTACTTTTCGATTGAAAACTTTAAATACAATTTTCTCAAAACCACTTTTTCGAAATTGGCGTGCAAGATAACTCAAAAATTGACCAATCGACTTCGTCCAAAGTTTTTTAGTTACATAATTGTCAACCATCTTAAATGAACTAAAAACATTTGTTTAAAAATTAGTATTAATAATTATTTCTGCATAAAGAAGTCAAAATTTTATATATGTCCAAAATCGTAATTTTTTTTTTTTAATACCGCAGTAATATTACGAATTAAATTGAAGCAATTTAACAAATTTTTTATGCTTATTCGTATCTTCGAAACGATCTTAATAATGTTGAATGACATATTAAAATCTGTAAATAATTAATTCTATTGCGAAAAATATTACCTCAGCCAGGAATCGAATCCGGATTTCTTGTATTCCGTGCAAGCGTTCTAAGCCTTTAGACTACTGAGGCCTTAGTAATATTTTTCCAATAATTGGTATATAAAGGAACAATGTCTCTTTAGGCGACGTAAATAAACAATATAATATATTATAGGACCGTATATGTGATAACAAACTATAGAAATCAAAGCCTTAAACGATCTAGCTGGATCTTAAATGCTTGTATGATTCTTGTGTGAATTTATATACAATATTATGTATGTATTATAGTTCTTAGAAACGTGGGTCAAAATGATTTTTCAACCTTGGAACGCTAATTTCACTAAACTCCACTAAACATTTCAAAGATGCGAATAAGCATCAAAAATTTGTTAAATTGCTAATCAATTTAATTCGTGATATTATTGCGGTAGTGGAGTTAGCGTTTCAAGGCCGAAAAATCATTTCGGCGCGTGTTTTTTTTCAAAGTTCCACAATTCTTACAATTTGATACTTTTCTCTTTTTTTTTTAGTTCATTTAGAATAAAATATTACCTAATTATATAAAAAAAATTTTGATTTTTTTTATTTAGGCAAGAATTATAGGCTGCACGCAAATTAACGATGTCTGTGTCGAAGCACAATAATAAGGTTAGAAATCTGTCAACAACATAACCTTGAAATACTAGCGATTTTGTATCAGCATATATTTTTTTTGTGCGAAAATGCCGAATTTTGAGCCGAAGCGTCATTTACGGGAACTTTTGATTTACTTCTTTAATTTGAAGAAATCTGCAGCTGAGGCTCATCGATTGCTTATAGAAGCATATGGTGAGGCTGCCTTAAGTGAGAAGTTGTCGTGAGTGGTTTCAAAAGTTTAAGAACGGTGAATTTGACGTCGAAGACAAAGAACGTAGCGGAAGGCCGAAAGTGTACGAAGACGCGGAATTGGAAGCATTATTGGATGAAGATTCGTGTCAAAAAGAATTTACATTAGAAGCGACTCATCAAGCAATTTCACATCGTTTGAAATCATTGGGAATGATTCAAAAGCAAGAGAATTAGGTTCCATATGAACTGAAGCCGAGAAACGTTGAACGCCGATTTTCCATATGTGAAATGCTGCTTATCAGGCATAAACAAAAGGGTTTTTTACATCGTATAGTCACTGGTGATGAAAAATGGAGGAAAAATCCACTATGATAACCCAAAGAAGAGGAAATCATGAGGATCACCTGGCCATGCTTCAACATCGACAGCCAAGCCGAATATTCATGGAAAAAAAAACTCATATTGTGTATTTGGTGGGATCAGCTTGGTGTCGTGTATTATGAGTTGCTCAAACCGAACGAAACCGTTACTGGGACTCTCTATCGAACACAATTGATGAGATTGAGCCGAGCACTCAAGGAAAAACGCGCCTACTACTACTCCAGGCATGACAAAATTATTCTCCTGCATGATAATGCTCGACCACATGTTGCGGCGCCGGTCAAAACCTACATGGAAACCCTCAATTGGGAAGCTCTACCCCACCCGCCGTATTCACCAGACATTGCCCCTTCCGATTACCATCTATTTCGATCGACGACGCATGGCCTGTCTGAGCAGCACTTCACATCATATGGAGATACCAAAAATTGGATCGATAATTGGATAGCCTTAAAAGATGAAGCGGGCATTTTTCCAATGCGGTATCCATATGCAGAAAGATGGGAAAAAGTAGTGGCTAGTGATGGACAATACTTTCAATAAAACATTATGTACCGTTCTTTCACAATAAATGCTTAATTTTTTATTAAAAACGACGGAAACTTATTTGTACTCCCAATATAATTTATTATTGTTTTCATATTAAGACATTATTTTGTATTGGAAACTATAAAAAAAAAATTACTTCTAAAATTTTAGAAAGCTTCATGATTTATTCGTAAAAAATTCGTAAAAAACAGCTACTTTTCAATGTTCTCCCTTAAAAAAGAGTGAAAATATTGCATTTGTGAATAAGAAAAAAGGAATAAAGAGTTCCTTCCTTTAGAGTGAATCTCACTTTAAAAGAGCGAAATCTCACTTCAAAAAAGAATAAAAATCCATCACTTTTATTCAAATGCAAATATTTTTCACTCTTCAAGTGGCAGTATTAAAAATAAAAAATTCGTATCTTCCTCGATCTAGTTATGTATTCTATGCTGTAGTGTAGTTCACTTGGTAAACAAATTATGTTGGCTAGACTGTTTTTATTCGCTCTCTCCAAGTAAAGTCGTTCAACTCGTTTTGCCAGTCCTTGTCGTTCGCAACGTGACAATAAATAAATCTTTTTCGTTTGCCGGTATAACTGCTTTTCTTTTGCAAATCTCTGCCAAAATCCCAACAGGCAGTATTTTCATTCCTTTGAAGTAAGATTTCATTCTAAAAAATTTAGAGAGTAAAGTAAAGTAAATTTTGGTATTGTAAAATGTCATGTCGCTTACAGATCTATATCTAATAATGCAAAAAAGACTCACTCCATAAAGATTAAGACTTAAACAAAGCACAGCAATCATTACTAAAAAAAAGTGTGATCCTCGAAAGTTCGAAAATGCGAACTCACAGAATCTTTAAAAAGAAAGGAATATTATTTCATGTATCAGTAGCAATATAGGGCCAGTTCTAACTACAGACTTCTAAATATACTATTAGACTGCTAACTTATTTGAAAAAGTAGTTCCCAATTTTGATGTAACATTATACGTATGCGTTGAGAACCGCTCTGCGTGACGTATATCTGTACACATTAGCACACTATTTTGACAAATTAGCCTATTTAAAAAACCACCAAATACTTATTTTCACAATCCAGCTATGATAAAATATTATAATTTGTAAGAAATTGAATAAAATTGCATCTTTTATACACGTTTATTAATATTCAATTGTCTTTCCAATATCTTTACCAATATTTTTACTTGAACTCTTTCTCTTCCAAAAGAAAATTTTTCGGTCTGAAATCACACCACTTTCTTTTTCAAAAGAAAGAATATTTTTCGCTATGAGATCACACCACTTTCATAAGATTATACATTTAGCATGTGAACAGTTGATGCAAAACACATACTACATTCCTTTGGATATATTCGTGACACATGCGCAAAATTACCATACAATTTCGGGGTCCATTTCACATAAGCTTGTCCTAGGAGTTAGCAGTCTAGTAGTAGTAGTATATATAGAAGTTTAACTCAAGCACGCGAAACGCGGGTGTGCGGCGGGTGGCTTCGTTGGCGCGAGGGAGAGGAATAGCGCGGCCCAATTTATTTACATAAACAGTACTATTGATGCATGCCGCCATGTTGCGACGATACGTATCATGTTTTCTTAGGGATCCTAGGTCCGTGGACCGCCGCCGTTCCGCCGTCCACTCTAAAAATGTGTGGTGGTATTATAACGCGAACAAAGAAAAGTCGATATTTAAGAAATAAAAACTCTTCCTTCTCCTCCTCCTCTTCCTCCTCGCTTATTCCTCGTCCAGATCCTCTACCATTGCTGCGAGGACGTTAAAGAATTTCAGCTCGCTGTGTAAGTGCGTAGAGGTTTAGCATGAATGTAATACATTCATCAGCATCAACATTGTTGAAATTAACAGATCTGTCATCAATGTACACCACTTCCTTCTTCTTCTCCTCCTCCTCGCTAATGATGATAACATCATCATCATCATCATCATTCTCTTCTTCACCGATGATGTCCTCCTCACCGAAGACGACGTCCTCTTTGATAAGAACGCCCTCTTCCTCTTTCTCCTCCTCGATCATTTTCAGTTTTTTGTGTGGTTACTCGTAATTTTTCATTTTTTTTTTAATCACACACACACAAAATATTTTTTTCACTTAAGCCCGTTCACGGACAAAAATATTCCGCTATTAACATGGAACCGTTAAATGGAGGAACATTTTTATAGGTTTATCTCAATCTAAAGATCACTCACATCGAATAAAAAAAATCACTCACATCTAATACCTCAGACAAGACTTGACAAAGACTGACGCTAAGAAGCATCCTTCGCTGCGGCGAAGCTGCCCGGGATATTATTTACACATGGCCGTTGTGTACGATACATTTTAGATCATAAGTGCTGACAGACTATAGAACTATAGAATTATAAAACTCTAGACGCATTAAGAGAAGCGCCGACTATTGTTTATTTAAACGGAATGCGCGTCGAGGCATAGGATAGAACGGATGGGAACTAAAGAAAGAAAGTATACAGGGTGCCAAAATCCGGACAAATTTACATTTTAATTTTCCGCTATATTGTGCCTCCGCCAGAGATTGTTGTTGGCGTCCGAGAAAGACTAATGCTTCGAGTAAACAGTCATATTCTTAAAATGGCCACAATGTTGAAATCAAGCGGAATATAATCGAAGAGCCGCGATCATCGAAGGCCTTCGCGCTGAACGCTCAATGGAAATAATTCAGTTCTTTGGATACCCCAGATCAACCGTTTATGATGTTGTAGCAAAATATACGACTTTAAAACAATCCAACGAAGATTCCAGTATGCCAGCGAGGAAGAGTAACTCGAAAGAACGCACCGCGAGGACTCCCGCAGTCGTTGAAAGGGCTCAAGCGCTGATTTCGGATGACCCAGGGCAATCGTTGCGAAAATTAGCATTGATTGTTGGTGTAAGCGAACCAACAATGCGTCGAATTGCCGAGGAGGACCTTCGATACAAATTGTACACATTAAAGTTACGACAGATGCTCTCTAAGGCTACCATTTTTTATTCACATTTTATTACATGATTTTATTATACGTATTAAAAACTAAAGCTAAGAGCTCGCAATCGACGAGCTGATGCTTGTTGAAGATATTGCTTATAGCGTTCTCGGACATCACTAGCAACGCTTTCTGAAAAAAAGAAAATAAAAGACTTGAGAATTCCAAGGATATTTTCTATATAAAGAGTACTATATCATGCTGCTCCTCGTCCTGATGAAGTGGACTGCAAGGTTCACGATATGTTGACATTCCAAATGTATAATCTTTATATAGAACAAAAAACTGTTTAATCATCCGCTTTTTCAGCAGAGAATAAAATGCATTAGCACTAGTCGTCCTAAACGCGTAAACAAAAAAAGATATATACTTTATGGCTTATATTTGTATGGTATTGATAACGTTGATGATGAGGAACATTGGCGACTTTGATGCTTTTTCCCCAGGACATTCCCAATATCTTGTTGTTTTTCTCGATAGTAGTGAACTTGCTGGCGGATTTGATGACAAGGAACGATATCAAGTTTCCGATAACGTTAAAAGACATTTCCAAATTTGAACATATGAACGCGGTGTCGCTCAATGTGTAGAATAAACAGATCCTTCCTCTACAGCTCACCGATGATAAGAGAGACAAACATGTCAACTTGCTGTATCCGTAAGATCCACGCAACGATAGCCTTGGCCACTGTGCGTGGAAATGTCTCGTGAGCTCGTAACTTTCGAAAAAGGAACACAAGAAATTTTTCTGCGATCGGTAAATATAATAAAATAATAAAAAAAATATTAAAAAGAAATAGTAAAAAAATGATTTCTTTATTTGCAGATGTCTTTATTACTTTAGCTCGAGCAACAAATTGCAGTGGTCTGTCAAAAGATGAATGATTGCGCTATTCGACTGACGAGCGAGAACGATAAGTGGCTCGAATTCGGTAATCACTATAATAAAGAACGAGTGCCATTCATCGTCTACGTTGACCTGGAGTTTTGCGGAAGACGAAACCTGAAAGAGAAAATGCATCGTCGTACACATATCAACAGCGCGAGTTATGTAGTGTAGGATACTACATGCGATGCTCGTATGACGATGCATTATCGTTGTATTGATTCTGTTTGCGAGAGAGAAAGATTGCGTCACGTAGTTCGTGCAATGACTCCAAGACTTGGCATATCGCGTGAAAAATTTGGTATCTGCTAATGTGCCCATGGAAACGTTGTCGAAACAATGGGAAGCATACCATAGCGCGATGCATTATCACATTTGCGAAAAACCGTTCGCGTCGGAAGACACGTGGGTACGCGATCATTGCCATCTCACTGATAGATACTGTGGTCCAGCGTATTCAAATTGCAATTTAAATTATAGAAATTGGTTCTATATTCCGGTCGTATTTCACAATTTATTGGGCTGCGACGTTTATTTTATGATTAAAGAAATTGCTACCGTACGAAGGATATGTAAATCTCTTTATGATAACGAAAGAAAAGAAACGAATGAAAGAAAGCCAAGAGAGCAGTCTTGTAAAAATACATAAAATTAAGGTTCATCGATTCTTACAAATTTCTAAGTGTAAGCCTTGACGTCGTATCTCGATAAAGATAAACTAAAATTTGTACATTCAAAATTTTTCAACCTCAGTGTGGAGGATTTCGATCTTCTCATGTAAAGATGTATTTCCGTATGTGTATGTTGACTGCGTCGAAAAGGAAATCGAATTACTATCGCGTGAATCACTTTATAGTTCGCTGACAAGTGATACCGTATCCGAGAGCGATTACGCTCACGCCGTGAATATATCGCAACAATTCTCTATCCGAACGTTCGGTAAGTACAGTGATCTGTATTTGAAAACAGATGTCTTGCTGTTGGCCGATATTTTTGAGAATTTTCGCAATATTTTTTTGAGAATTTTCGCAGTTGTATCACCAATTATGGACTCGATCCCGTGTATTATTATACACTACTGAGTTTTATATGGGACACGATGTTGAAATGTACGCGTAAGGTTTGAGTTACTCATCGACATCGATATGTTTCTGTTCATCGAATGCGGTATATGTGATGGTCTTAGTCAATGTTTCGGTAGATACACACGAGCCAACAATAAGTATATGCGTTTGTATGAAACCGTCGAAACTGTCATAATACTTGATGTACTACGACGTGAATAATCTGTATGAGCGATGTGTCAATCATTGCCATACGCCGAATTTCGATAATGCGAACTTTAATGCAAACGTGATCGTTCTGGATTCGCTTACCTGTTATATTTCGAGGTTGATCTCGAATATTCACAGCATTTACACGACCAACACATTGATCTATCTCTTTGCCTAACGCACGATAAGCCGCCCGGCAAATGCGAGGATAAACTTCTAACAATAACTTCTAACTGTATGCTAAACAGCGTTATATTCACTACCGCAACCTGCAGCAATGTACTCGTCACGATCTTCACGTAACAAAGATTCATCGGGTGCAATTCGCCTGGTTCCGTGATATTTAATTCAATTCACAGTTTAGAACGCACGAAAAACGATTCCAAGAAAAATTTATATAAGTTAATATAAAATTTATATAAATTAATGAACAACGCGATATTTGGCAAAGCTATGGAAAACGTTCGAAATGATGTCGACATAAAATTTATAATAAAATGAGATGGATGGTACGGCGCAGAGGCAAAATATGATCGCGAAACCGAATTTCCACAGTCGTCTGTGAAAATACAGTAGTGTCTTTACAGAAAATTTGATCGCCGTTGAACTGCACAAACTCGAAGTGAAGTTCAAGAAGCCGATTTACATGAGTATGTGTATACTTGATATATCGAAAGTTTGTTTGTATAAATTTCATCACGAGTATATGTTACCACTGTTTCACGACAAATGTAAAATTATGTACATTGTCTCATTTATAACATAGAGTGCGAGGATGTTTACAGAACTAAGAAACGATATCGTTAGATTTGACATGAGATTATCCGGACAACGCGTACGATATATCTCTAGTGAATAAGAAAGTACCCGGTCTGATGAAAGAGAATATCGGTGCGATAATGATTGAATTCGTTGCGAAGATGCGGTGAGGGTGGAAGGCAAGAAAGACACTAAAATGATGAAAGAGTGAAGAGTAACGTCATAGCGCGAACGATAACGTTCGATGATTACACGCGATGTTTGAAAGAGATTGAAATGACTCACATCACTCTCACAAAAAAGAGGCATATAAATAAGTATGACAGGTAAATTGTTTTTATTATCGGATTCTAAATATCACCAAAAAAATTTTTGAATATTATCAGCACACTACTAAAATATGATTATCAGATTGATTTAATACTATTAACGCATGTTTAAAAATTTTTATTCTTAAAGGTACGAGTTTCTATTCATACAATAGAAAGGATCAAGTGAAGAGGAATTATATATATACTTCTTGGTTTACTTCCTTATATTCTAAAAATTTCAGATAAATTTAAAAGAATTAGTAAAATCATTAATACTGAATTAGCTTTTATTAGCTTAAATAAATTAAATAGTTTGATCAAGGGACATCCTCCCAAGGAAAAAAAAATATGTTGTGTATAAAATCTCATGTAAATCGTGCGATGCTTCTTATGTTGGACAGACAGGAAGAAAACTTAAAACTAGATTGGCTGCAATTATATTAATGATGAGCATCGCAATTATATTAATCAGAATAGTAACAACTAATCGGTGATCATAGAACATTGGATTGAATTTGAACATGACTTCGATTGGAATAATGTCGCGATATTAGATAAAAAGCGTTTTCTTAATAAACATTTAATATCTGAGTGTCTTCATAAACTCATGCAACAAAATAGTCTCAATTAACACTCAGATACTGAGGGTGTACATTAAACTTATATATAATTATTAAAAGACATTAAATTAAATAGTTACATTTTGTCGGTTTATACAATTTATTATTTACATATTGTTCTTTTTTCTTTTTATTTTTTTGACCTGACATGTCTTACTTATTATATTAAATATACAATATTAGTCATGTTCCGTTCGAGCTACGATCAACATAGTTTTTAACTTGATACTCTTTAATGATAACAGATTTTAATTGATTTAATCCAATGTCGAGACGAATTTCTTCTATGTCTTGGAGTGAGTCACCAATTTTTTAATGTTAATTTGTAATTTGTTGGATAGAATGGTTCCAAAATATTTATAAGATAATTGTTTTAATGTTTCGAATAGATTACAATATTAAATCTGTTAAACTGATGATGATTTTTTCTTGGACATGAAGGAATTGATATTTTGAAATTGTATTGCTCAGGATGGGTCCAAAGTGAATAGAAACATACTATTTTTTGGAATAATGATTCTATTTTCTGGAATAAAGATTTAAGATTGCGTATTAACTACCACGCTGACTCTCATTCGCCCTGATTTCTTTTTCTTCGAATTTTTTGTTGATATTGAAAATATAAGTGCAGAAATATATACATGAATTTAGTATACAATAATATTAATAATTTGTTGTAATTTTTGCTATTATCGCGTGGATTTGAAAGTATATATAATTTGATTATGCCATAATTTTCTAATTAATGTTCAATATAATTACACATTGTCGTATTTCCAATTGTTGATATTGCATTAAAATAAAATTTGTTTCACCAGTCCAAAACATCTAAATAAGATCATCGGATTAAAAAATAAGATTATGGAAGTATAATACATAAACGTATGAAAGTAAAAAGATATCATATCTATTAGATTTTTTTCCATCCTTTTTCGATCCTATATAAAGTGGTAACTTGGACAATCTTGAAAAGAGATCAGGAGCGGATCAACGCCTTTGAGATTTTATGCTAGAAGAAGCTCCTGAGAATCCTATGGACAGCCAGGCGTACGAACGCTAAAAATTAGGGATGAAGACGCGTCTGGATATGATAATCTGCTATCGCATCCTTCAATACTTCGGGCACATAATGCGTCGTGAAGATAGCCTGGAAAAGTCAATAATGGAAAGCAAGGTAGTTGGGAAGAGACCGCATAAAAGATTGTCATCGAGATGGGATGACCAGATAAAGTTGCTAACGGGAGACCAAAGCACTAGATAGAAAGGAATGGCGCCTGATTGTAAAAAGGGCGACTTCTTTTTGACAATCATGACGCTTCAAATTTGAAGCAAACGACTAAAGAGGAGGAGGAAGATTATCGATACGATTGGATCATTGCATGTGATCATCGATTGCTCTTGACAGAACAAATCGATCAAGAGTGGCACTATAGATGTATGATTAGACTTTGAATATAAGGAGAACATGCATGCAAATACTACAGCCTATTGTCTCATCATACATGATTGCGTGGTTCAATATAATCCGTTGTGCACAAAATAAAACGTGTGCAAAATAACCTAAATGCATCTTCCGACACAATATAAAATCTACGATACGTCGCAATCAACCGCAATCTTCTTCTTTTCAATGACATGTCTGTGTCAACGTTCATGGATCTATAAGTATTCATCGTTAACAAGAAATTTTTCGTAAAGAAAATGGTGGTGCTGAAATAGGGGACCGTTCTCTCGCATCACATTTTTACGAGTTCTATGGAAATTTTTGACAAGATCCGACAGGTGGTTGCGCTTCTTGGTTGATTGTTTATCATCATGGATTGCGATGGAAAGACGGGATGGTCCCGTACAGCGAATCAAAATACCTGATTACGATGGCTGTATTTGAAAATAATGCTACTGTGAACGCAAGAAACGAACGTGATTGTCGAACTTACTTCTGGACGATGAGCAAGACTGCATGTACATCGAGACTTTGGATGCAGTTTACAAAGACATGGAATCTTTAACTAATTTAGGTGTTATTATGCAATGTGGATAACATGTTAAGAATTGCGCGTTACAAAATGTATTGAAAATATATAATTGATTGCAAAAGAATTTTTAAATAAAAATATGTAAACGTGTTTATTACGCATTTCTTTTTCTTTCCGCTATACTACATGTATGTAAGCATGTATGTATGAACGTACGTATGTATATTGTGACATGACAATTTTTGTCCGTCACTTTTGCGAAGTGTCTGCAGGGAATCTTGCGTTCTCCTGGCTCGAAAGGCGAGCGTGCAAACAGGCGTTATTCATTCATTTGTCTGTGTTCGTCTATTTTTTCTGTAAAGAACTTAATTCTTTTAGTAGTTAGTCCCGTATTTAGACTTAGAATCATCAGTGGATCGTGCTAGGTAGCTAAAATATCATTTTGTGATCTCACTATCTCATCCACCATTGAAAGAAGGAAGACCACGCCATCACCACGCCAAGAAAGTGCGACGTCAGATTTGAGAGACTTCATTTGGGAGCTTGTACACGCAGGTTGTAAAATTTTATATATTTGTTTTATAATTCGCTACCGCCTTGAGCTTTGTAATATCGCACGCCACTTACAGAATAGAGCGATAGAAGGCAAAAATTCCCGGCCGTCATATGAATAATACGAACGCCATCGGAGATATAAATACCCCGACGGAGCCAGTGGAGGAGTTGCCAAGACATCCTATGCTAGTCCGAATATTTTAGGGACTACCGGCGTCGCAAGAGTCTATGAAAATTTATATTTGCAAGGATTTATATTGTGCACTCTAAGACGCAATGATTCTCAACTCACAAGGACTTATACGATACGCTGAGCCGCGTGATTGATAGGAGCTAATCGGCCCGTGATATGACCCCAATTAGGGAGGGGCCGAACGGCCTGCGTAAATCCGTGGAAAACTCCCGGCTGACACTCGTGCTGTGGCTGAGTCGCTGTCGTCTAAGAGAACGCATATTTCGCCTCTATCGAAAAAGATAGAAGAGCGAGTATCGGGAACATCAGATTGTCGCAAGGAGAATTCGAGGAGACGAGAATTAGGGTGAATGCCTGTTGTAAAAGCCGATTACCGGAGTCGTAGCATCGGATGGATCGCGCGTAAAAACTCGCGCGGCTGCAAGCGGCTGATTTAATGACTGCCGTTAAGATCGGTGGAATTACGAGCCACATGCCATCCACCCGAGTCTTGTCGTTAAGAGAATTACTAGCTATCGATTCGCGTTCGTCACTCTTGCCACAGTCGAATCATTTTTCATTTTGTTTAGTATCTTTTGTGCCGTGCCAAATCGATTACTGTAGCTGTATCGTATGCTCGGATTATCGTTTGAATTCGAACTCTCGTGGATAACATTCTTTATTCGGAATACGAACTATTATACGCTGTCGTGAATATTTAGTTGTCGTACATTCGCCATCTCCGAAGATGATCGTTTGGAGAATTAAGATCTCATGATGTAAAGTACAATCGTTGAACCGGCGTTAGAAGTAAGACATCGTTGTCGCCCGCGGAAATAGATCTTATCAAATCCGGCTTAGGGAGCGAAGTTTCGAATATGGATTGTAACTAGGCTCACTAAATATAATTGTTATCTATTTCATTATTAATTTGTGTGGTTCTTGCAACCTATCTCTCTTCTCCAGCAATTTCCCCACTCTTTAATAACCCACCCCTATTGCCGTCGCGAATTAATTGTGTTTCTGACCGCCAATTTCTAGAGACGAAGAGATGGGAAACAGGAAACTAGTCACAGTTTCTACGACATCCTTGGTAGGTACGGCAGTAACAAAGCTATTACATCTTATGGGATATACCCGCTCAGATACAGGCAGGATATTTTATATTAGCCACCCAGAGCGAAAACAACCTTAACAGTGTTGCAGAACAGGCCGAATCCACATAGAATCCACGAGATCGGAAATAAGATCAAGTGCTAGCTACAACAGGGACCATAGACGCCAGCAAGCCGAAAGAAGGAGGATCCAGTCGAAGAGTTGCGAAGACAAGTAGCAGCCTTAACCTAAGTAGAGAAGATGGCTAGAAACTGGAATAGATACAAAGCGGGAAGCAGATCCTGAAGTAGATTCAGAGGCAAGAAGCAATATATCATATGCTACTACCACAGACGCTTCGGAGCAGAAGCCCGCAAATGCGAACGACTATGCAAGTTCACAGCCAAAAGAGGACAAAGCGGAAAACAGCAAGGGCACTCAATGATTGCGGCCGTTGCGATAATCCACGATTATGCCGCTTATATGTTATAGATAAAGTAACAGGCCAGAGATTCCTGGTAGACATAGAATCTGACATCAGCATAGTGCCAGCATCAGGCGCGAGAAACAACAGGAAACCAACTCCCTATCAACTATATGCCGCCAACGATACACTGATGCCAACCTACGGGACAGTAACACTGCAACCGGAACTCGGACTCCAATGAGCATTCCCTGTGGAGATTCGTAGTAGCCAACGCCACACAATCAGTACTAAGAGCAAACTTCCTAGCATCTACCTATAATCTCTTACCCGACATGCGAAGGAAAAGATTGATAGATGGCAAAACAGGCATGGAGGTGAAAGGCATGGTAAACATCACGACGACGTCATCGATAAAGACAGTAGCCACTCTGTCCGAGTACCACGCCATCTTGACAGGACATCCAGGAATAACGAGGATCATCGGACAACGCGAAGCTAAACACGAGATAGTACACTATGTAAAGACAATACCAGGTCTACCGGAAGCGTGCAGACCCCGAAGATTGGCAGACAAGCTAAAGGCGGCCAAAACGGAATTCGAGCTAATGCTGCGAATCATCCAAGCATCAAAAAGCTCATGGTCATCACCAATACACATGGTACCTCAAAAAAACGGAGAGTGGCGACCAAGTAACGACTATAGGAGACTAAATGCGAGGACAGTATCCGGACCGATATCCAATCTCGCATCTAGAAGACTTCGCGCAAATGTTACACGGAAAGATCTTCTTGCTAGATCTGATCCGAGCGTACAATCAAATTCCGATACATCCGCAGGACATACCAAAAACAGCGATTACGGCGCCATTTAGCATGTTCGAATTTAAATATATGCCGTTCGGACTTCGAAATACCACAAACATTCCAGATGTTCATCAATGGAGTATTACAAGATCTGGACTACTTTCATACATAGACGACATCTTAATAGCATCAAACACACCGGAGAAACATAAACGAAAGAATCTGCACGAAGTGTTCGATTGGACAAACACGGAATATGCATCAACTCAGCCAAGTGCGTCCTAGGGAAAGAACAAATAAAGTTTTTAGGATACGTAGCTTCAGCTGAAGGTACAAAACCACCTCAATAAAAAGTGGAAGCGATAAAGAACTTCCCAAAGCCACGATCAAACAACTACGACAAATCCTGGGAATGATAAATTTTTATAAATGGTTTATACCAGAAGCAGCGCAAATTCAGGCTACCCTGAATGACGTATTCAAAGGCGAGAAGAGAAAAGGGAAAACACCAGTCAATGGATACCCAAGCGCGAAGATGCCTTCGTCAAGGTCAAGGAGAGCCTAGCTCAAGCCACGTTACTGGCACACCCGGACGCAACGGCAGAACTGCGGCTAATAATAGATGCGTCAGATACGGCCATTGGAGCAGTACTATAGCAATAGACCAAATAGGACTGGCAACACTAGTTTTTCTGAGCAAAAAATTAAACGGCGCGCAGATAAAGTACAGCCCGTACGACAGAGAATTCCTGGCAATATACGTAGCAGTGAAACACTTCCGACACATGCTGGAAGGACACCAATTCAGCATCTTGACGGACCACAAACCACTGATTTACATTTAATCAAGATCCTCGGTGCAGCTCACCGCGAGCATGTTGCCTGGAATTTATCAGCCAATTCACAACCGATATACGGCACATAGCAGGTAGAGACAACATCGTAGCAGATCCCGAATCGAAGGTATCCAAAGAGGAGTAGACTTCGGAGAACTGACGCAAGCGCAAAAAGAGGACGCCAAATTAAGAACCATACTAGAAGGCACACAAGGACTCCAATTGGAAAAAGTACCCGTCCCAAGCTTAGAGGCAGCTATATATTGCGACATCAATAGTAAGACCTTATTGTACGCAAGCATTCCGATAGCAAGCATACTAATTATTACACGGTCTAGCTCCGAGGGTCAAAGCAACAGCAAAGCTAGTGGCAAGTAGATTTGTCTGACCGAACATAGACAAGGATTGCAGATAATGGACACAGGCATACAGTGCCAAAAGGCAAAGATAAAGACAGTACAACGCCAATTGGAAACATATTAGAGCCAACAAGACGGTTCGAGCACATACATGTATGACCTTGTCGACCGCTACCAAGCGCAAAAAAACTTTTGATACTGCCTAACAATAATTGATCGCTTCACACACAGGCCAGAAGCAATAGTAGATATATCGGCGGAGACAATAACAAAACACCTTTTCTGAGGCGGAGTAACAAGATTTGGAGTTACGCAAAGGATAACTACGGACCATAAGAAGCTAGACCGAGAGGTGGACATAAGTCCTCCTAATAATATTAATAGGGATCCGAGCGGCAAGGAGAGAGGATCTACAAGCAACAGCCGATATGACTACCAGGACAGTTCTTAACAGATATACCAACCAAAAAACAAGAGGGACATGAATACCTGGAGACGCTAAGACAGGCTATGGAGCAACTATGCTCGAGGATCCGGAGACACGGACAAAAGCCGACATTCGCCTTCAAGGACTTAGAGAACATTTCAAAAGTGTTCCTAAGTCACGACGCGCCAATAGGGACGCTGCAAGCACCGTACGACAGGTCGTACGAGGTCCTCCAGAGAGACGAGAAAACATACAAGCTAAAAATCAGAGGGAAAGTTGGCCATCGCCGTCGGCCTCTACTGTTCGCCGTGCGCTAGGAAAACGGCTCAGGAGTCGATACGAAAAAAAAAGAAATAATGCAGAATTATATGATATATACAAAGTGTATTTACAGATATGTACAGTGCCTTGACAAAGACGGTGGTGTATATATATATATATATATATATATATATATATATACAAAAGAAAAACCAGCAAATTTATGTATGTATGTATGTATGTACGTATGTACATACGTAAATAGGTAGATATGTACTTATGTATAAACAACTCGCGACAAAGAAAATATGTAAAAAGACGCGATAAAACATGTGGTAACAAGTTCAAAATTCTTGCAAAGAAGGGGAGGGGTTACTCCCTCTTTGATTCTAGAAGTATTACTATATACATCACAATTTATGCAGTTACGATCAGTCTTGCGATTATCTCTTTTACGAACAGCTGAAAAATGTATTTCGCCATAGAGAGCAGCATATTGTACTAGACGAAGAAGAACTGTTACGCGTAAGTTTCTATACACAAAAAAAACGTTTTTTCAACATTACGTATGTACAACATAAAGTGTCGCGCGATGCGCTTACTGAGCAGACAACTATTAGTTACAAGTTTTTGGAAATTGAAATCAACGTCGGTCCACCGAGTTACGTGAAGATTGCCCTGGGAGATCATCGGATACGGACTGTCGCTATCTCTCGAAATGTGAAAAGGTTTCTACGAGCAGCAATGGAATATTTACAAGATGCTTCGAAACTACCACAAAGACAATTTCATAAGCGTTGGGCAGCTATCTGCAGAGTTTGCACGCTGAACGACACTCGTACGTTTCGATTCGTACGCATGATCGAAACTACGCCGTATATTTGAGTTTGACAGATGTATCGATGTAACGTTCGATCGATTAGCCAAATTATTTCGTCGATACGATCGATGTCAAATATATAACGATTCTCCAATATCGCGTCCGAGAATGCTATACGCGATAGCGACATCTTCAACAAGCAGCTCGTCGATTGCGAGTTCTTAGCTTTAGTTTTTAATACGTACGAAAATAAAATGATATAATAAAATGTGAATGAAAAATTTTTCATTCACATCACTGAATATGTACTTTCTTTATTTCCCATTCGTCCTATCTTATGCCTCGACGCGCTATCGCACTCCGTTTAAATGAACAATAGTCCGTGCTTTTCTTAACACGTCTAGAGTTCTATGTATATTTTTATTGTCTATCAACACTTATGATCTAAAATATTTCATATACAACGGCTGCCTATGAATAATATGTCGGATAACTTTGCCGCAGCTAAGGATACTTCTCAGCGTCAGTCTCTGTCAAGTCTTATCTGCGCAAGATATTCGATGTGAGTGATTTTTTTTATTCGATGTGAGTAATCCTCAGATTGAGATAAACCTGCAAAAATATTCTGTTATTTAGCGGTTTCGTGTTAATGGCAGAATATTTTTGCCCGTGAGTTACGTGCTTAAGTGAAAGTGATAATTTTTGTGTATGATTCAGAAAAAAAATGAAAAAATACGAGCAATCACATAAAAAATTGAAAATGAAGGAGGAGGAAGAGAAAGAGGTCCTGATCGAAAAGAACATCATCCTCGGCGAGGAGGATGTCTTCCTACGCGTCCGGTTTCACACGAAGAACATAGTCAATGGAGATGGAGTTGTCATAGTTGGTCTCTCGACATCACTAATGCTCTATCCTCTGGGATGTGATCAAGAGAGCTACGAATTATCATGATCAAGAAGGCCACGGCCTTCCTAATTACTTGCGAGAGGTCCTCCGGGATTACTTCCGACAGGTCGATTTTGTACGGATGGGGCCGGGGAGTAAAAAAATTTACTTGCGAGTTCTGGAAGACTTTGTTTTAGGCCCACTTTTGTGAGACCACACATAAGACGAAGTACTTATCACCCCCCTTCCTGTTGGCTGCGGTATGGTGTGTTACGCAGACGACACTTATCTAGTGAAGACTTGGAGGAAGCAAAAATCAGGATGAAGATCGAGATAGATGCAAAGGTGATGCGAAGGATCAACACAGTGGGCCTTGAGGTGGCACTTCAAAAGTGTAAGGCGATGTACTTTTACAGTCGTCAAACTGGGAAGCCGCCTACTATGAAAGTGAAAATGGAGTCAACCCGAATTGAAGTGGGCTCCCAGATGCTCAATCTGGGGCTCACTTTGGATAGACTCTGTGGTTTACTTTGGGTTTACTCGACATACTTCGTTGACCCAGAGCGGGCAAGATGTCGGACGCTCTAGCCCGCCTATTGCTCAACCTCGACGGTCCAGACGTAGAGGTTAAACGTCTGTGCACACGCGACTCTTTACTTCGCTGTCCGAATAATCCGGGCCTACAGAACTGTGTCGCACGCAACCGTAACGGCTTTCATCGGGGGATGTTCTCCTCCCTCCCCCCATGGACCTTATGATCACCGAGCGCTCCGCGGTATACCGGAGCGTCAAAGAAGCCCAGTCCAATGCATCCGGAGGAATTGTCCCGGTCAGGGCCATTGACGTCATGAGAGAACGTGAGAAAGGGAAGACTTTGAGGAGCTGAGAAAAACGCTCCACAATCCCTCCATATACGGCCGCAAAATCGTTAAGGCCATCCAGCCTCACCTGAGGGCTTGGGTGGATAAGAGTTGAGGAGAGTTAATCTTTCACATGGTGCAAATCCTCATGGGGCACCACTGTATCGCAAGGTATCCGCATTGAATAGGGAAGAAGCAGACTGAAGCCTGTTTCCAGTGTTGCGCGGGGTATTGTTGCGGGAGGCAATATGAACACGGCGCGCCACACCCTCGCCAAATGCATGCCGTGGGATAAAGAGAGCCGTATATTGATGGAATTCATTGGGCGGGATCTTCCGCTCCCCGCAATAATTAGCAGGATGATGGGGAGCGAAAGAGAGTAAAAAGCGGTGACGGATTTCTGCATAAAAGTAATGGTGCAGAGGGAAGAGGCGGAGAAACTTAGGTAAGGGAAGACAGACCCCTTGCTGAATCAGGATAGAGGCACCCACCCTTTAATCTGAGGGCCTCGCACATTCGTTTTATATTAAGAATAGGTCAGGGCAGAGAGGCAGCCCCTCCTCCCTTCTTTCTCTTTCTCATCTTGAAGAGAGAATTTCATCGAGAGAAATGCGATCTTATCCTGCCACATAAAGAGGTCAAAATTGACGAGGAGGTAGTTCACTGCGCCAGACCTAGGGATGTCGGAAACAAATCTGAGGTAATACCCGACATCCCCCAACACCGGTCAGTGTCAGACCACTGTAGAATTTTAGTGGCTAAGCGGGCGCCTTGGCATCTCACTCGGCTGATACAAGACTGTCTGAATCCCACATTACTCCCGAGTTTAGTCAAACACCGGGAGTGTCTCTCCCTCCTCCCCCCTATAGGACGATCTCAGAATCGTCGCTTCAGGGAGAGGTTTATGAAGATTTCTCTATGTTAAAAAAAAAAGGAGGACGCCCTCGGCGAGGAGGACATCATTGATGAGGAGGGTGATGATGATGATGATGACATTATCATCGTTGACGAGGAGGAGGAAATGGTGTACATTAATAACAACCCTGCTAATTTCAACAATGTTGATGCTGATAAATGTATTACATTCATGCTAAACCTCCTCCACCTGCACAGCGAGCTGGAACTCTTTAACGTCCTCGCAGCGGCTGGAAGATGAGGACGAGGAGTGAGCGAGGAGGAGGAAGAGAAAGAGGAATTGAGTAAGAATCTTTTTACATTTTTTTTAAATATTGGTGCTTTTTTGTGCGCGTTATAATACCGCATTTTTGGGGATGGCGACGGGTTGATGGCAGTCTGCGAGCTTAGGATCCCTAAGGAAACACGATACCGTCACAACATGATGCGTATCAATAGTTTATGTATAGTTTAGTACAGCGATACTGCCTGAGCCGCGCCATTCCCCTTTCCCTACAAGTATCCTCCGCATATTTGCACTCCGCGCACCTGAGTTAGAATCGACCCTATATTGCTACTTGTACTATTTGTTATTGATACATTAATACTAACTTGATAGCTTTACGATGAATATCGACAGCAAGAATTATTTCTTTATAAATTGCAGTCTCGTTCTTTAAGTTATCATTTTTTATTATATTTAGCATGAATGCTTTTTTAGTACGATAACTGTAAATAATTTTTTTATAATTACATAATTTTATTACATATAAGGGGATAATTTGCTAATGTAGCCAATTATATATATATATATATATAGTCAGGAGTTATCTCCAATGATCTTGACTTTGATATATGATTCTGAATGATCTTCAGAAAGTTTTAGCCCGTACTCTTCACATTCATTCAAAAATTATTTACAAATAAAATTGAAAATGTGAATTTGCATTTAACTGTATAATTGAAATTATAATTATTATCACAAATTTCGGTATAAAACTTTCCATGCAAAGCGAGATCCACTCCATCTCCTCCCTGCCTAGGCGCATCCGACTTTGTAAGCAAACAATTGTAGATCTTGTTTTGTGTGGAAAGTCTTAGGCAGAAGAGAAGTAAACCTCACTTCGCGCGAGAAGTCGTACTCCACTAGACAGGGCGGAGGTGAGGTAGACGTCATTTCGCGTGAAAAGTAGTACTTATATAATCCTCTGTATCAGGTATGTAAATACGAAATTTACCAATAGATGGCCATAGCTGTCAATGTAGTTGCCGTCAGACCGCGCCATTGACGCCATTTCCTTGTTCTGACATCTGACAAAGATTTTCAACTCACAACAATACGAATTTCATACAACAGTATAGTTTGCAATAGCGTTGAACATGTCGAATTTTGTGCCTGGAAACTACGATTTGCGGACAGCATTGATTTTCAGTTACCATTTGAAGAAAACTGCTGCAGAATCGCATCGAATGGTTGTCGAAGCTTACGGTGGATATGCTCTTGGTAGATCACAGTGCTTTGAGTGGTTTAAAAAATTCAAAAGTGGCGATTTTGACGTGAGAAACGAAGAACGTGGAAAACCACCGAAAAAGTTTGAAGACAGCGAATTGCAAGCATTGTTGGATGAGGATGACGCTCAAACTCAACAACAACTCGCGGATCAATTGAATGTGACACGAGAAACCGTCTCTATTCGTTTGAAATCCATGGGAAAGATCCAGAAGATGGGAAAATGGGTTTCACATGAACTGAATGAAAGATAGCAGGAAAACCGAAAAACCACTTGCGAAATGCTGCTCGCCAGGTACAAAAGAAAGTTATTTCTCCATCGAATTGTGACTGACGATGAAAAGTGGATATATTTTGAGAATCCTAAGCGTAAAAGATTATGGGTAACTCCAGGCGAACCATCGATATCGATTGCAAGGCCAAATCGCGGACGGAAGACAATGCTTTGTGTTTGGTGGGATCAGAAAGGTGTGATCTATTATGACCTGCTAAAACCTGGCGAAACCGTTAATACTGAACCGATAACAAATGATCAATTTGAATCAAGCTTTGCGTGAAAAACGACCGGAATATCAAAACAGGCAACACAAAGTGGTTTTGCTTCATGATAATGCACTATCACACGCAGCAAAACTGGTCAAGGAAACGATTGAGGCGTTTGGTTGGGAAATACTTTCGCATGCGGCTTACTCACCAGACTTGGCTCCGTCCGATTACTACGAGGGGTATCCAGAAAATAAGTTCCGTTTTTTTTTACAAATAAAGTTTTTATTGAAAAAATCTAAAATTTACATGGATAATACTTGACAACTTCTAGTCTCTCTCTTCTCTTTTTCTACATAATTCCCGTCAATCTCAATACATTTTGTATATCTGGAAACAAGCTTCGAAATCCCTTCTGCATAGAAACTTCCCGCCAGTTCTTTAGTCCAGTTAGTTACAGCTGTCTGAACTTCCTCGTCGCTTTGGAAGCGTTTTCCGGCCAAGGACTCCTTCAGTTTCGTAAAAAGATGGTAGTCCGATGGTGCTAGATGATGCTAGAGGAGTCAGTTCTCTGGGAACCCAACGGGCGCAAACCTTGCGAAATTCGAGTTTTTCTGAAACGATCTCATGGATAAGACTTCGGGATATCTCTGGAAAAAGGTTGTGGAGTTCATCTAAAGTTAAACGACGATCATTGCGAATCGCATTTTCAATTTTTGTCGTCAACTCATCCGTGATAAGGGAGGGTCTGCCTCTCCCACTTTCGTCTTCAAGCGAATGTCTTCCTGCCTTAAATTCTCGGACCCATCTCCGCACCATAGATTCACTCATCACACTCTCTCCATATACAGAAACAAGCTGTTTGTGAATATCAACTGATTTAAAATCTTGAGCAAAAAGAAACTGAATGATGCCGCGCAAAACAACTCGAGAAGGAATCGGAATGGAGGTGGCGGGACGCGAAGTGGAGGACTCCATTTTGATAACCTCTCCTGACCGTGTTTCACGAGCTACTGACGCCGAACACCGCTCATTCTATTCGGTAGCTTCCCCTCTTCAATGCTGTGTTGCCAGCTCGCTCATACATCGACCTTACTAAACGTATAATACAAACGGAACTTATTTTCTGGATACCCCTCGTACTTATTTACATCGATGGGACGCACATACGCACTTGCTCAGCAGCGCTTCACTTCTTACGAAGATGTACGAAAATTGCTAGATGACTGGTTTGGCTCAAAAGAGCAACAATTTTTTTGGCGTGACATCCACAAATTGTCAGACAGGTGGAAAAAATGTATAGCTAGCGATGGGCAATACTTCAAATAAAATATTTTTTATCATTTTTATGCAATAAACGTGTATTTTCTATAAAAAAATTCCGGTTTCATATTTACATACCTGATATCATCCGACTTATAACCTTTGTAGCAAGCTGATGTCAAAATAACGACAAAATGACGTAGCTTGCTCAGAAAAATGTAATTTTTATTATCTACCTTTTTATGACAATAACTTTTTAACAAACAATGAGCATAAAATTTTCTGACGATCACTTAGAAACATAACCTTGACAATGAAAATTTATGATCCTAAGGATTCAAAGTCATCGGCTCTCTTAAATAAGATATTTACGATACTGTTTTTCTAATATCAAAGAGCTATTATTGCAATAATAACAACCCAAGCAGAACAACAAGTCATTATAATATCAAAATGAACGTTATCGTGATTTATTGTTCTGATTGGGAAGTTACATACATTAAGAATAAAAATATAGAAATATTTTGAACAATAATTTACTCTAATAGATACAACTTTTAATTTTATTAACAAAAGAGATTTTGTTTAAATATGAAATTGCCACAAAAGGAAAGTTTGTTCGTACATACACATATGTAATAATATTACATTTTTGCGATATCTACATCATTTTATTTTATGAATAAATTTGTCAAGTATTCTCAAATAAAAACGAGCTCTTTTAATTCATTACCAATAACATAATAATAAAAAATAAATCACAAATTTATATATATTCACATCTAATCCATCACCTGGCGATTCTCAACATTCCACAGACATGTTTGGCATAACCTAATATCATTAGGCCTGTAGCAAGCAATGCAGTTCCTCCTATTTGTATAGCTGCATTTGCGTGTAATAGAAGTAAATAAAAATATTTTTTCTCGTTAACATAGAACACAGGCGCCATGTTTTGAAACAAATGACGTGCTTGAGATTCGTTTATAAAATCAATACCAGGGATGTACGGCACAATTGACAGGAATATCATATAACTTAGGCTCAACATGTGAAAAGCTAAAAATATTTTAAAAACATGAAGATCTAAAAATGTTTATAAAGCAGATATATAAAACATCTTTTTTTGTTGTTTTATACGTTTGATGTGTACTACATTTCAAAGTTATTTATATCTTGACATTTCTACATGCGTAGGGAGACCAAAACTCGTTAGCACAAGAGTCATGTTGGTATGCGTTTCATTTATGTATTTATTACAGAGAAAGAAATTCTATGAAAACATTATTGCAAAGTATCTTTTTTAAGACTTCAGTATTTAGAATTTCAGGCAAAGAATTTTCACTAACAAGGGAACACACCAGTTGTATGCCGCCGATTTAAATGAGCTTTTAGTATGTTGTTCTACAGACAAAAATAAGACACGTATTTTTTTATACGTGCTGAGTCGTTAACATGTTAAGAGGGTGAAATCCTCCCTTGAAGAAAATCATATAATTTAAATTATATAATTATTTGAATGTTTCTTACTCATTGTTATCGTTAATAGTTTCACGAATTTTAAGTTATTATGTATCTTAGACAAAATAATTATAATACTGACTTAATGTATTGTGATAACACAAACTATCCAAGTAGAACAACAACATTTATAAAATGTTTAGAAATGGTTATTTTTGTTTTAAAGCCGTTTAAGATTATTTTAAAAACATTTTTTAGAAACCGGTTAAATAACCATGTTGTATAAACGTTTTAAAATTGTTGCTTTTTAAGATAAAATATAAATAAAAAGAATAAATGAACGGAAGGATCGCATTGGGATTGTATATCACTTTAATGAAATAAAGGCATGAATTTGTCAAGTTATAATGCCTGACTGTATAACAGATTATTGCACAAATTCATTTCCAGTTTTGCCTCATTCGTTTTCAGTCTGTACTAGCTCTTACTTGAGATACTCTGTGGATGATATTTCATTTGTGCGTTTTTGCCATATGACAAATGTATACAAGACAGAGAAATCCTCGGATCTCTTCATCCTGTTATCACTAAACAGGCATAAAAGATTTGTCATACGACAAAAACGCATAAATGAAATAGTGGCCTTTTAGTATACCCTGTATTTGCAGTTGCGCGCTCTGATAACAATTTCTTTTCTTTCAGAGAAACCAATCAACGCTTTTCTAATCGCTCCTTTACTAGTTGTTTACGTGAAAATTTTTAGTCATATTTAAGTAATTTTCCGGTTATATACATGTAACTTCTATATAAAATTACAAGCATTTTTTTTCAGTGAATAAACGGGACTGTCAGAGACTTATTATAAAAATGGGTTACATAGATGTTGTAAAAACGTTAACTAAATTTATATATAAACATTTTAAAATGGTTCTTTTGCAGTAAAAAAAAAATTTATAATAGTTTTTATAATGGTTTCATAAACGTTTAATTTATCGTTATTTCTAATGTTTCCTACATGGTCATTTATAATGTATTAGAAACGTTTACTTGTAATTGTTATTCAATGTTACGGAAAAACGTTTTTTTAACATTTTTTCAACGTTTTTGTTCTACTTGGGTATAGAAATCAATTTAACCCGATCAGTAAAGAAATGTTTCTGAAATAATTTTTAAACGTATTTTTTCCATTGTAGAAGATGTTTAAAAAACATTTAAAAAAGTTTAATTATAATAGAATAGATCCTTTTTTATTAATTAAAAAAACATTCTTTTACATTTAAAAAACATTTTTTAATGCTTAAAAAACGTTTATTTAACGTTTGAAGAAACATTCCTTTAATCTTAAAAAAACGTTTCTTAATGTTAAAATTATTTGGACAAAATTAAAAAAAATAGCAATGTAGAATCTTTTTTGAAACTTATTTTTTTTTATCAACAGTATCTAAATTTTAGACAACTAATTTTATTAATTCTTATTTTTAATTATATTTCAATCTTTTTCACTTTAAATGATTTAGCTGGATCTTAAATGCTTGTATAATTCTGTGTGAATTTATATACACTGACGGTCTAAAGCTCACCCGGAAAGCATAAGATCCGGATTCGACTCCGGCCGAGGTAATATTTTTATATATAGGAATTAATTATTTACAGATTTTAATATGTCTCAGCATTATTAAGATCGTTCGAAGATGCGAAAAAAGCATCAAATTGTTAAATTACTAGTCAATTTAAGTCGTAATATTACTGTGATAGTTTAATGAAGTTAGCGCATCAAAACCGAAAAATTATTTCAATGCACTACATACATAATGCATAGATTCACATAGAATCATACAAGCATTTAAGATCCAACTATATCGTTAGAACATTGATTTCTATAGTAAAAAACAGATGAATATAATCCCATACAGCACAAATTGAAGCAATATTGCTGCAATGTTGCAATATTGCAAATTGCAATGTATGTGAGGGCAAGTCAATAAGTTTTTAGAAAAACATAGTAAAACACATTTTTTTTTATTCGATTCATTTTTATTTCTCAACATAGTCTGCTTAGTCAGCTCGATACACTTGATCCAACAATTCTCTAACTTTTTCAAGCCGTCCGAATAATATGATTTGAAAACCTTTCAAAATTAGCCTCTGTTTCGACAATGTTGCTCTCTGATGAAATCTCTTTCCTCCGAATCATTTCTTCAGGTTTGGAAACAGGAAATCGCAGGGGATTTGTTCTAAATTTGGCGAATATGTTGAATGGGGAAGTAATTCGTAGCAGAATTCGTTGAATTTGGCCATCGGTGCTGGGCACGCGTGAATCCGTGCATTGTCTTGATGGAAGAGCATTTTCTTCTTCGCCAAATGGGGACGTTTTTTATTTAAAATGTTATTGAAACGGTCCAATAAGGCTGTTTAGTAATTGCCATTGATCGTTTGTTTCGACGGAAGGTAATCGATATGAATTATACCTCGTGCATCCCAAAAAATTGTGGCCATCATCTTTCCGGCCGATTTCACGGTCTTCGCCTTCTTCGGAGCTGGTTCACTCGGTGAAGTCCAGTGTTTTGACTGTTCCTTCGTCTCGGGTGTGAAGTAATGGATCCATATTTTGTCCACAGTAATGAATCGACGCAGAAATTCATCTGGATTACGTTGAAACATCTCCAAATGTTGTTGAAATCGTCACGCGGTCGCGCTTATAGTCCACAGTGAGCAAACGCGGCATCCATCTTACCGATAGCTTTTTCATACCCAATTGTTCGTGCAAAATTGAAATCACTGTGTCATGTGATATGCCTGTGGCCTCAACAAGCTCGCGCACTTTCACTCGTCGATCAGTCAAAACAATATCGTGAAAATTTTATTGATGATTTATGACGTAGCAGCCTCAATTGGACATCCCGAACGAAGTGCATCACATGTGAATGTTTAAATTCATTCACCCAATTGTATACAGTCGCAAAGACGCTGGTGCAGATGTGCTATGAACATTATCCAACTCGACTTTGATTTCTTTCAGCATTAAATCTTTCATATGTAGATATTTGATCACTGCACGAAACTCGTTTTTTTCCATTTTGCAAAAAATACAAAGATTGTTCGCTTTAATCGTCTACAGAAATGAAACCACGCGATGAATTCCATTCAAAATTTGACAGTAATCCGCTGAAAGATGCTACTTGTCAAAAAGTAATATGGTATGACACTGCTAGTGCTCTCTGACAAATTTTCTAAGAACTTATTGACTTGCAATGTTACTTCGTAACATTGCAGAAATATTATAGAAATATAAATTAACAATATATGCTTGCAAAATGTTAATAATATACTTGTAATATTCCACAAACATTGCAAAACTGTAATTCTTTAATTATTACAATAATACTAATATAAAAATATAAGTTTTTATAATATTTATATAGTACAATCTTTTTTAACAGTCGTTTTTATGATATAATAATTAATATTACTTATTTTATATTTAAATAAAAAATTTATTGATTTATTATTTGATGACCATTTCATTAGCTAAGTTTTATATTTATTTTAAATATGAAATCAAAAGATTGTATAATATCAAATTTGGATACAATCAATGCATCATTATCAGATAAGCAATTAAGCTGCTGAAAACAATTTATCGAAATATTAATCATGTGATCGATGATGTATTTATGACTGATGTGAACGCAAGAATAAACCAGCGTCCGAACTTTATTGATAAATTTCATACCGTCATTTTTTAATCGATTTCAGTTGACTTGGAATGGTTCCGAATTAAATCACTGCGATTAACTTAATTCATGATTAACTTACTAAGTATGATTGTATTATTAATGTGTATTGTTATATTAATGTGGATAATATTTGTATTTTTTTCGGGGCACACACATGCTTTATCCTTACGAATAAATTTATCCTTCAGAATTCATATTATATTTATTAGAATATTTTATGGTTTTATCATAAAAAATTGCTTTTGGAAAGCACATATCACTAGAAATGCAATTTGTAGAAAAATTAAAGTTAGTGAAATACATATATAGAAATACTTTTCACTTTAGAGTCTTCGTAAAAAATTTATCGAAATACAGGTACATTTATCCAAATATTGCATTATATTGCAATATTGCTAGAATGTTTTGTTGCAATATAACAAAAAGCGGACATCTTAACATTGTTGGAATTTTGCAACAATGATTCAGCAACGTTTTGCCACCACCATACAATATTGCAATGTTTCATTCTGCAATGTTTCTATAATTTTTTTGTGCTATATGGGATATTATTAGCAATCAATTGGTCAATCGAACTTTTTCATAAAGTATTTGTGTAGCATTCGAAATCGAGTTAAAGCCACAGAATAGACTTGTTCATAACGCATAACATAATACATAAAGTTTGATTTTATTTCAATGTCTGCTTTTCGATATTGATTGGACATATCAACTATATATTTCTGACTGGAATATGTAAAATTTTTAAAATATATATACCTGCATATAAAATTTGCAATTAAGTATAGAATATAATAATTATAATATAAAATATATTGATTAGTTCTTTTTTTGTATTTCTTTTATTTATATCATAAATTGTATTTCAAATTATATTCAATAATAATAGAATTATTTTTAATAATAATGCAAATACTTTACGCTGCGATATCACGCGAAAATATCCATTTTCGTACTGAAAATGGATATTTTTCTGATGTTATGATATAGGTACATGTAACGTTACAACATTGTTGCAAAGATATTGCGCAATCTATTTGCAATATTATAACATTATAATGAGATATATCCATAATCATTTTGCAATCTTTCTGTGCTGTATGGGAGTAAATTTAAATATCCTTATCATTTCAAAACAATAGCTTTTTTCACAAAGTTCCTTATTTTTCGGAAACCTTTTCAAAAGAAATGGAATAAATATGAAATATGTATTAAATATGAACAACATATGTAAACATAACCTACATATGTCATCACATAATTGATGCATATATAAAAGACGGTGAGAGTAAAAGTAACAAACTATGTAAAATCAATATAACATCATTATTTTTAATGTATCATTTAGTTATTCACTTGGTTATCCAACGAAGAAAATTAACGGCATTTCTCAATTAAGAAGTAGGTATATGCTTATCTCTTCCGTACAGTGACCACTTCCAATATGTGCGAATTAGAATATTGTTCATGGATTGCTGATGATGGTTTAAAATAAACCGAAAGGTTCAAGAAATTTGTCATCAACAAATACAGTAAAGTACAATTATAGTAAATATATTTTATTGCGCTTCAAGTACCGCGCTGTGCATGCTCCCATTAACCGCTAATTAATATTTATTATAATAAATAAAACTTTTAAACATTTGATAGTTTTAAAACATTAATAAAAAATATGGATATAGATAAAACTATTCGCTTTGCCCTGGTACCTAGGCAAAGTGGATAGAGAGACAGGGCAAAGTGAACATCAATAGGAACAGTGCTTTTAAGCAACATTAACAAATTAATGAATTAATTAAAAGATTATAATACGTATATGTTTTAAGTTCGCTATATGTTTTCTGATTGTTTTCTTCACAGAATTTCCAGATTTGCATCTTCTAATGACAAGCTGTATAAATTTCTTATTCCACTGATTAATTTTTCTTTTAATAAAGGATGAAAAATGTAACAGGGAGAAGTAATAGAGCAAACAATAGACAAATGACTGGTAAAATAGGCGACCGGCAAACAAGATTCACTTTGCCAAGTCTCTCTACTTTGCCCGGTCTACTTTGCTTTTTGAAAAGCAATCAAAATGAAATCAAAGCAAAACCAATAGCAATTATTTTATGAAAGTCATGGTGAATTAAAACACATGCTTTTAAAGAACACAATATAATAATTATAAGTAATCTTACGAAAGTGTAATTCCATAGAGAAAAAAACTTGAAATAGTAAAAGTATATTGTTGATTTCGGATTTTATATTCTCTGTGTCGACATGCAGTGCGTTCTCCTGATAACTCAATTGCTTGCGACACATAAGCAATAGACGGATGAGGTTATGTTGTATTTATTTCAGTTCTTGCTAACATATAATTTACGAATAATGGCGAATGTTCGCTTTGCCAGGGATGTTCAGATTTGCCAGGTTTCCTCTACATTAACTTATGTATAATAAGAAACCTAATTCTCAGCAAACCAACATGTAACTTATAGAGCACATACAAAGAACAATGTTATATTGATAATAATAAAATAGAAGAGCTACAAGCCAAACAATAACTTTTAATATTCAACAAATAAACACATGTTTCGACAACGATCATGTCATTATCAGTGTATTTTATTTAATTAAAATAAAATTAATTTTGAAGAAGTGACATTTTAATGGCTAAATAAAATTATTACAAAAGAAGTAAGAAACATTAACATGATTTGCTTTCTCTTAGACGATTCATCTTATAAATATTTGTCACCAATCGTGGTACGTAATTGAATATCATGCACTATTGTAGTCATTTAGTGAAGTTGCAGATATTTATTAAATACTGAGAGATCTGTCAATAGGACACAATATAACTTAATAGAATCACAGAAAGAATAATTTGTATATAGTCATAAAATAGTCACAATTAAATTATACGTAATAATTACTGATATAAATACGAAAGATAATGTTATATTATATGGTTATGTAGACAAGATGTAGAGCACATTAGAAGAACAATGTTATATTTTTCTGTTACATATATAACATAACATTTATTTAAAAATATAATAAAACCTAAATCAAAATACTAATAATATACCTAAATCAAAATACATATCACACATATAACAACTGTAATCTTCCAGCGATATAAAAAAAATGCTATATAACTAATATGTATACAAGATATTAATAACAGATATGTATGAAAACATTGATTCTTGTCGTTACATATGATGAAAAAGTATCAGAAAACTTATTGATGCAGAGCACACAATGCATATATACATTTTAAATTCCTGCTACGGCTTGCTTGTGTTTTAGTAAATTGCTCGAATTGTATCACACAGAACGCATAATTAATTTCTAATAATTATTAATATGAGTAATTTAATACGCAACAGGATAACACAATTGCATCATGTAGACTTATATATAAAATAAATATGCATAGGTCTAATTATAATGACAGCTATAGTGTTCCAAATACTAATAAGTCCAAAATACTGGCAATAAGTCAATTTTAATTAATACAATATATACAGGGTGCATCACCAAAATTTGGACAAATTTCAATTTAAATTTTCCACTATATTGTGTCTCCGCATAGAAGTTGTTGTTTGGCTTTCCAAGAAAGCCTAATGCTTCTAATAAATAGTCATATTCTCAAAACGGTCACGATGTTGAAACCAAATGCGGAGTATAACTGAAGAGCTGCGATCATCGAAGGTCTTCGCGCTGGGCATTCAACAACGGAAATAATTCGGTTCTTTGGATACCCGAAATCAATCGTTTGTGACAAAATATACGGCTTTAGAACAGTCCAACAAAGATTCCAATATGCCAGCGAGAAAGAGTCACTCGAAAGAACGCACCGCGAGGACCCTTGTAGGAAAGGACTCAAACGCTGACCATTTCGGATGACTCAGGACAATCGTTGCGAAAATTAGCATCGATTGTTGTAAGCGAGCCAACAATATGCCGAAAAGGACCTTCATACAAATCATACACATTAAAGATAAATGCTCTCTGCCAGGACAAGCCGAGTTGCTCGTCTCGGCTCCCATTCTGGTCTCTCAACAGCCCAGATTTAAATCCCTTGGATTACTATGTATGGAACGTAGTTGAAAGGGTCACAAACAAGTCTTGGCATCCCAATGTGACGTCATTAAGGACCGCTATCGAGGCAGCATTCGTGAACAGCGCTACATTACAGCGTGCGTACAAACGCTATTAGATCGAGAATAGAGGTCATCATTCAAGCTAATGGGGGATATATCGAATAATGTGCTTTACAGGGATCCCCCAAGTGCTATGTAAAAAGATTTTTTATTTTCATATCATGAATTTTTGTTTCAATATTTAATTTTTCATTAAAAACATTTTGTTTAAAGGAATTATTCGATTTGTCTGGATTTTGGTGACGCACCCTATATATATATATATATATATATATATATATATATACTTTTTTTATATTTATGTATGTATTAGATTTTATATGTATGATAATTAAAATATTACTTATTAAATTTTACACGTGTAATAAAATACATATAAATATATATTTTAAAAAGCACATATATATTTAATTAAAATTGGATTGGCAATATTTTGTACTTGTCATTAATCATATTTGGGCTATTAACCATATCTGATCTGAACGTAAATATGTTACTTGTAATGTATTTGAAATATATATATTCCTTAAAATGTATATATTTCCTTTAATTTTAAAATGTATGCGTTACATCATTATATTAGTTGTGTTACATATCATAAACAGAACATTTGAAATATTCTGATACATATCTTAAATAGATCAGAGAAGTATTTTTGTTGCTGATATTTAGTAGTACACGTAACACACAATATGTTACTGGCTATATAACTGTTACTTTGTGATACTTAATATTACATATTTAAGGTATATGTGTTACATTATTGTGTTTGGGTTGTTGTACTGGGTTATTACGATCACGTTATTACAATGCAATATTTTTTTCGGCTTTTTAAAATTATATTATGTTAAATTCGTTTTTTCTTTAATACAGATATATGGCTACTAAATATACGAATAAAGTGGAACGCGGGCAAAGAGGTTGAGGAATACCACACGCGCATTGCGGTCAACTTTAGCTTTCTCTCTCGCACACATGTTGGCTTCACGTTCAACGCTCAACTACGCTTCCAATAGTATATGTTCTAAGGGTCTACTCTCTCTCTGCTTAGAGACATTCGACTTTCCACACGAAGAAAGTTTTATGCCTATGTCTATCCAATCAGAAAGAAGACATTGATATAATTATTTGACGTCGAAGTAATGATTTAATTGATTTCTGATTAGTTGATTTTAACGTCAGACTGTCCGTACAACACAGAAACATTGCAGCAACATTGCAAAAATATTTCATTGCAAGATTGCAACGTTGCAAAAACATTGCGAAATATTGCTGCAATATTTCAGCAACATTATAGCAACGTTAAAATATCTGTTTAAAAATTTTGATACGTAATGTTGCAACAATATTGTATATAAGCAATATTTGGTTTTACGCATAGTGGAAGAACACTTGCAGCAATATTGCACAGAAACATTGTAATAATGCAGTAATCTTGCAGTAACATTACTGTAATATTATAACGTTATTGCATTTGTTATAAGATTTTGTATTGTAAAATTTAAATATAAAAAGATTGAAAATGAGAGTTAAATGTACAATAGATACAAATAAAATATGACTTCATAATTAATTATGTCTTCATATTTTATAGGCATGTTCCAATATACACTGCCAGTACTAAAAATCTACAGTATATGTAATGTGAACTATAGATTTTCAGTACTAGCAGTGCATATCGGAACTATATGTCGACTTATGTCTCATATCTTAAAATTCTATTGTGCATTATATTTAATCCTTACTTCTATATCTATAAATTATAGTCACAATTTTTATAAATTATAGACATTGACTACGTTTACATCTTATGTTCGTTTCTAATGCGAATTAACTTTAATCTCGATTCAAGTTACTCTTTTTCTGATTTTTAGAACTAGGAAAAGACGAAGATAAGTTGAACCGAAGTTAAAATTAATTTATTAGGTGTACAACTTTGCTTCTGCTGTTTTTTTCCGAAATTCGAAGCTTTATTGTAAAAAACTGGTTATACATTTATGATTCAAAATATTATCCATCACTGGCCACTACTTTCTCCCATCTTTCGGGCAGCGTACGAATCCCGCGTCGAAAAAACTGGTCATCTTTTGAGGCGATCCACGAATCGATCCAATTTTTTACTTCTTCATAAGACCGGAAGTGCTGGTCAGCCAGGCCGTGTGCTATTGATCGAAACAAGTGATAGTCAGAGGGAACAACGTCTGGAGAATACGGCGGGTGGAGTAGGACTTCCCATTTCAACGTTTCCAAGTATGTCTTGACCACTTTCGCAACATGGGATCGAGCATTGTCATGCTGCAAAATCACTTTATCGTGTCTCTCGTTGTATTGCGGTCGTTTGTCTTTCAATGCTCGGCTCAAACGCATCAATTGCGTTCGATACTGATCGCCTGTGATTGTTTCAGTCGGTTTTAACAGCTCATAATACACTACGCCGAGCTGGTCCTACCAAATACAGAGCATGACTTTGGAGCCGTGAATATTCGGTTTGGCCATCGACATGAAAGCATGGCCGAGAACTCCCCATGATTTTCTGCGCTTGGGGTTATCGTAATGAACCCATTTTTCGTCCCCAGTCACAATGTGATGCAGAAATCCCCTCCGTCTTTGCCTTTCAAGCAGCTGTTCACAAGCAAACAAACGCCGTTCACCATCTCTCGGCTTCAACTCATACAGCACCTAATTTCCTTGCTTCTGAACCATTCCCATGACATTGAGGCGTTTTGAAATGGCTTGTTGAGTCATTCCCAATGATTGTACCAATTCTTCTTGATACGAGTCTTGATCAAGTAATGCCTCCAATTCTGCATCTTCGAAAACCTTCTCTCTTCCATCGCTATGCCGGTCTTTGACGTCAAAATCACTGTTCTTGAAGCATTGAAACCACTCACGACACGTTCTTTCAATAATAGCGGCCTCACCATAAGTATTTGAGAGCATTCGATGAGTCTCAGCCGCAGATTTCTTCATATTGAAGCAGAAAAATTCTCGCAAATGACAAGAATTTGGCTCGTAAACTGAATCGAGTGAATTTTCAATCGAGTATAACTTTATGATGCAGACACAAATCGACTAATGTTTCTATGGGCATATGTTGACAGATGCCCAAGTTTATTGTATGATGTCTATGATCTATTTATTTCGATCACCACTTACCGCTAAAGCTATTTATAGGAAAACGGCGGAAGCAAAGTTGTACACCTAATATACTACTAGAAATGGATATTAATCGAGTTTAATAACATTCGTAATCGTTAAACTAATCAATCATTCTATTTTTCAAAGGAATATGGATATGATTGGTCAGTTTCATAACTACAGATGTTATAAAACCCGATTAAGTGTGTCGTGTAAACGTGATCATTAATTTATATTCCATTATGTCCAGGTCCTTACTTTATTGGGTTATATATAAATCAATATATACAAGTCTTAACATTCAAAGCGAGCTTTTTAACAGAGGCACAAATCGACACAAAAGTCATTCTGTCTTTGTTTCTTACTAATTATTGAACAAGGATAGAATGACGCTGTGTCAATTTGTGTCACTTGCTGAAAATATTTTAAAAATATCACTGCAATATTGCTAAAATAATATTGCAAAAAGAAGTCTTCGCAATATCTCTGCAACATTGAATAGCAATATTCAACGTTGAAATGTTGCAGTAATATTGTTACAAGTTTCTGTGCTGTACGTATTGAATCGACTTTCTTTTATTAATTAAATAATAATTAGCAAATATGTATACATGCAGTTAAATGCATATATATTGAGAGTACAAATTAGTTCGATCCGTTTTTTTGTATTCAAAAATGCATTTATTTCAAAACAAAATGAATGAACAGATTAATTAAAGTATTGTCCATCGCTGGCTACTACTTTTTCCCATCTCTCAGGCAATTTTCGAATTTCCATCTCGAAAAAATGATTCGTCTTTGGAGGCGATCCAATTTTGGAAAAGTAAACCGGTGACTTGCCAAATTGTGCTGCATTGTGCCTTCGGAACAACCAATAATCAGAAGGAGCAATGTCCGGAGAATACGGCGGGTGCGGTAAAACATTCCATTTGAGCGTTTCCATATTTTTTTACGACTTTTGCGACATAAGGCCGAGCATTGTCATGAAGAAAAATAACTTTATATCTTTGCTCGTATTCCGGCCGTTTTTTCTCGCAATGCACGGCTCAAACGAATCAATTGTAGCCGATACCGATCGCCCGATAATGGAATCGCCAGATTTCAGCAGCTCATAGTAAACAACACTCTTTTGATCCCACCAGATACAGAGCATGATCTTCGAACCATGAATGTTCGGCTTTGGTGTTGATGTTGAGGTCGATGGCAACGATTGACCGGGCTTAGCGTAGTATTTTTTCTTCTTGGGGTTGTCGTAGAATATTTACTTCTCATCTCCAGTCACAATCCAATGCAAAACTTTTTCTTTGTTGTCTTTGAATCAGCTGTTCGCAAGTGAAAAATCGCCTTTCAATATCTCTCGGTTTCAGTTCATAAGGCACCCAATTTCCTTGTTTTTGAATTATTCCCATGGCTTTCAATCGTGCAGAAACAGCTTGTTGAGATACTCCCAATGATTCTGCATGCTCCTCTTGCGTTTGACTCTGATCTTCTTCGAGTAATGTCTCTAATTCTTTGTCTTCGAATTTTTTTGGCTGTCCAGAGCGAGGCTTGTCTTCAATGCTGAAATCTCCATCTTTGAAACGTCGAAACCATTCCCTATATGATTTATCAGTTGGAGCAGTGTCACCATAAACTTCGACAAGCATTCGATGGGCTTCAGCTGCACTTTTCTTCCAATTAAAGCAGAAAATTAGAACCTCCTGCAAATGCTTCTTGGTTAACACAAAATTCGACATTTCAAACACAGTAAAAATCAAGGTTTTTGTATGAAACTCAAAGCGATATAAACTGAATATTATTAGCGGATGTCTAACCTCTCTGAAAACGCCAAAATCAGTTGTCACTATTAACCATTCACAACAGCCGGAGCCATCTTTTGGAAAACGGACCGAACTAATTTGTACTCCCAATACTTATTATGTATTTACACTATTTCAAACAGATATAAAAGGTATATTATGTCGTTATTCAAAATAAATCAGTTTTTTTCGATACATTTGATAATCAACTTGTTTGACGTGGAATGAACATTATATCAACATCACTTTTCTAACTGGAATCGCAAGCATCGGGTGTATGTCAATTGCTCATATATAAGCTAATAATTGGCGCTCTCTCTCTCTAATTTAAAATAATATCTCATTAATAAAGTAGTTAAGAATTACTAGGAATTGATCGATGTGAGTGAAGTGTGACAATTAAACTGTGTGCAAATGCGCCGCTTCTGCATTCATGTTGGCGTTATAGTATATATTATGGTTATAATACCTAATGATCATTCAATCGACCAATTAGGACAAAGAAATCTATAAACGTACGTTTTAGATTAAAATTACATTAATTCATTTTTTATCGTATGACAAATTTTTCAAGCCTGTCAATATTGGCAGAAGAAGATTCGAGAACTTCTATCCCGTAGACAACAGACTTGAAAAGTTTGTTGTCGTACAACAAAAAACAGATGAATGTAATATTATTAGCCTTAAAGCAACTAACTGTCAATTGAACATTATCATAAAATATTTGTGCAGCGTTGAGATTGTTCAATTAAGGCCACAGAATAGACTTTTGCATAACGCATAACATAACGTATAGAAAATAAGAAAATGAACCAATCAAAGTTCCTAGTAGATTCATATATTTTCTTAGTAGATTCATATATGAAAGTAAGGATGATTTGGCAGAGAAATAATATCGAAATGTCTGTTGAGAACTTGTTGATATTTGATACTATTTCGATGTCAAATCAACCTAAAGTCTGACTTTCAATGTCAGCTTTTCGACATTGATTAGACGTCGTATCAACTATATATTTTTAACTGAGTAGAGGTGCACAACTTTTTATTTGAATCAATGTCAATTCAACATTGAAATCATCAAATCGACGTCGATTCGATATCGATTTCATTGTCATTTCTTATTGGATGAAAGTCACTTAGAATCATGACCTTGAAAACATATATGAAGGTCAAGGTGAAGAAATGATCCCTAATGTAAGAGTTTATAAAACAGTTATCGCTACGATCATGTAACAAAATATTAATGAATACTTAATTAAATATAACAAGTCAAAACTAAAATTTATTTCTTGCTAGTTTTAAGGAGATTTCCTACATTGAGGGTTAAAAAGAGGGTTAGATTAGAGGGTTAAAAAGAGTCAATTTTTTTTTCATAAATCGATAGTACAACTCTTCGAGAATATGTCCCTAAAATTTTAGATCAAAATTTTTTTCTTCGGTATAAATAGCGTTTGTATACAGTGTCCCATCTAACTCGAGCACTCTGAAATATTCCCTCTAAGCACAAGCAAAAAAATATGTGTCTATTTAAAATATGTGTTTATTTTTTCATGCTCTCTACAATATATAAAAAGCTCATAAAAATCTGTGGCAGGTTTCCTTGTTAGTAGTATAAGAAAGATTCAAGTAGCTCGTAGAATGGTTGAAATTGCTTAAAATGAATTAATAAATAGTAAAACCCAGGTCATCACAATACATTAAACGAGTTATAGTTAGGTGTACTAAATAATATTTATTAATCACAAATTATAATTTTCCGACAATAAGTTTCGTTGGAAAATTATAATTTGTGATTAATAAATATTATTTAGTACACCTAACTATAGCTCGTTTAATGTATTGACCTGGATTTTATTATTTATTAATTTGTTGTAAATTATACCAGCGAAAAAAAATTGATATTATTTATATTGTAATACTGCTTAAAATGAATTTCATAAGGAAGCTGAAGAATTATTGAATGACTCTGGAATAATAGATTAGCCTTCGAGCAATGTAAGTACTCAAGAACTAAATTGAAAACTTCAAACGCGTTTTTCTCAAAATCTATTTTTTGCATTTACTTCAATTTTGTGTACATAAATGAAAAAAAAGTATTTAACCAATCGACTTTTTATAGGATTTGTTAATTAGCTAAAAGTCAATCATTTTCGATGAACATAAAAAATTAAATAAAAATCAACGTTAACAATTTTTTTGCATAAAATAAAATGCTACGTAGTGAAAATCGTAACTTCTTTCAAAGTCGCACAAAATTTTAATTTATGTAATTAAAAAAAAATGTTGAAAAGGATTACGAGCCAAATACAATGAGTTCAGTATTAAAGATATATATTAATATAAAATTACAAGTAAAACGCATTACAAAGACAAATCACGATCGGATCATTATCAATGTTAAACATGTAATCAATTAGATGTTAACATAATAAAATTATTGATAAAATTATTGGTTAACTATAGAAACACAGTAAACGGAAAATACAATTTGATATAATATAACAATGGCATATCTTGAGGCATATGATTGTTTTTAAAAAATGAAATGTTCAACAAATACATGTTATTAGCCGCAAAAGTTACTATTTCAGTTAAATCTTATAAAATTGTTGAAGAATAAAGTCATAAATAAAATCAGTAGATAAAAACGGTGAAATATTAAATCTATTAATCTTTATTATCCTTTTTGCAATAAATACATACACAAGCAAATGGCAAGGTATCAGCAGGATTGCTGTTGACAAAGTCAACCAGTAGATATATATAGTATAGTATTAAGCGAATAAAACAGATAGAAAAATCTTGAGCGCCACATAATACATAAGACAAGTACATACATCAATGACATATTAACATTTACATTTATATTTGCGATAGAAATTACATGTGCAGTTACAATTACAATTATTATACGTTTGCATTTACCGAGTTAAGATATAATACCTCACATATATTCGTACAGACATTAAGCGATTCGCGAGAGTAAAAAGCGATCAGTGACATAGATCGACTCACAAGAATGTGAGAGATATAATGTAATTAGCAGCAATCGCGCGAAAAAAGCCAGAGAAGAAGAGTTTGTAATGTAAAGAGGGAGTATATTGTAAAACTTAACCAAACTATAGGAAAAGGTTGCATGAAATTTAGCAGAATTATAACAAGGAATGGATAAGTTATTTTGATGGCGAGTGTTAAGAAGAGTGTTAAGAAGAGTGAAACTCTGAATTAAAATGCAGAAAGTTATGTAAAATAGAAGGAAATACCGGTCCTGATACAAAAAGTAAGACAACACAAGTAAAGAACGAAACACTGGCGGATTTTAAGCCATCTAGAACTTAAAAATGAAGGAGTTATATGATCGAATTTACGAACACAATATGAGAACTGAAGACAAGAGTTCTAAATGCGTTGAATGCGATTAAGCAGTTGCAAACTGAAAGCAGGAACGTATATCACATCAAACAATGAGATAACCAGCAATTGGGAGACATGGTTTCTGCGCAGTAGAGAGAATATGGCGAAAGTAGACGACCCTACATTTGACGATCACATGCGATTCGAAAGACCAAGGAGAATTTAAATGAACGCCTAGGATTCTAATGGAGAAGGAGCAAGAAATTGGAATTGCATTAATATTGACATTGAAGGAATAAACACGAGATGAGTAATACACATAAGCAGGGAAGATTCAAATGCAGGAGGGATTCAAATGCAGAGTATTAGAAGAGGCCCATGTAGAAATAGTCTTTTGATCATCGCATACAACCATAGAAGCCTCTGCAGCATTAGAAGGATAGAAGGATTTAATAAGAATTATATCGTCAGCATACATGAGAAACTTGGAATGGAGAGGAATAAAGGATAAATCAGCAATGAAAATACTGAAAAATAAAGGACCAAGAATGGACCTCTGAGGAACTCCAGAAAGAACTAATCGAGAGGATGAAAAGAAGGATTAGGATTATATATGAGGACACGTTCAGAACTATTTGTGAAAAATGATCGAAGCAGCAACAGAGTAGACTTAGATTGACCACACATACAGAGCTTGGTCAAAAGGAGGTCGTAGTTGACAGTCAAAAGCTTTGGTGAAATCGAAAGCAACGATGGATGTAAGACTACTAGAACCAAAATTTTGCAGTACAAGATCCGAAACAAGAAGTAATTCAATTATGATGCTATGAGATTCATGAAAACCGGATTCACATGAAAGAATGATTTCAGCATTGCTAATAAATGCATATAATTGTTGAAAGAAAATACGTTCTAACAGTTTATACAAAAAGAGGGGAAGAGAAATAGGATGAAAAGAGGAAGAAGAGGAGGGATCACGATTTTTGGGAATAGGAATAACAATAGATTGCTTTTAAGAATTGGGAAAGGTGTTATTAAATAAAGAGAAAAAACATTAATAGTATAGAAAAAGCCATTTTTTACTCACTAACGGAAAAGTGTAAAACATAGTGAATCTCATAGATTTCGACCTGCTGAATATGATGGTGATATTAGTTTTCATTGAAAATGCGGGGAACATCGTCACTTTTCGAGTCAAAGTCCTATATTTCACCTTCTCTGTAATACATGATTTTTAATACGAGTAGATTATTTCATGAAACTTAATATGCGAAGGTTCCTAATATTATTAAACGGAAATCTAATAAATAAGATGAATTCGAAATAAAATATCCAAAATATCCAAAATATCCAATGGCGAATGCCATTTGGCTATTTTGTCGCTAACTGCTTTCTATAAACCGCTCTCAGCCGGATCCAAGGACAACGAGCGTGGACATGGCGGTTTTCTGTCTCCTCTTTTTTTATGTTTTATGTATTTTTTTGTTTTTGTGTTTTCTATGTTTTTATGTTTTAGTATTTTTTTATGTGTTCATTTAATCGGTGTCTGAAACGTCAACATAATTGGATTTTTCCATGCATGCATTTTCGATTACGCACGACGCATCCCCCATTTCTTTTCTGTTAGAAAGAGAACGAAAAATGCAATTGTGTTCCCTTCTTCTCGCACGTGCCAACCATATCTTGCGCCGCATGCTCGATCTATAATATCTATACTATATATATTATGCTTTTTTGATATAGGCTCCACCAAATAATCTAATATTCTCAGGTGATCACATACATGTTTGTTAGTCAAAAATCAGAAATTCTGTTTCAAAATCATTCTGTCCGACTTTCGCTATTAACACTATTCTTTGCTATATTCTTTCCATCATTTGCGAAATATTCTACAAGACAAAATGGTACACTGCTCAAATTATCATAAATTACTTAATAAAAAACCAAGAAATTCTTATCACAAAAACAAGACAGACAACTTATATTATTGTAAGTCTTGTTATAATGCACTATACAAACAATTCACATCCACAGAACAAGTAACTCTACAAGAGTAGGATCGAGAATCATGTGAAGAATAGGAACAAAAACAGAAGGAAGCACATGAACAATAAAGTAACAATTCAAGCATTTTTTTACCAATTGCTAGGGATCACTTATCTCATCACAAGTGTATTTTCAATTGTGCTCATAGCATTGTAATGGAAAATCTAAGAATTTTTTCCAGGAAAGAATGTCTCGAAGTATATGTTCAAACCGATGTGTACATTCATTACGGAGCACGTGCCTATGTCATTCGAGAAAATAATCTCTCATTATTCCAACTGATTTTTCCGCGATGCATAATGGAATAAATCTATCATCTAATGAAATCATTGACTTTATGATATCAGTTAAAAAAACAATGATGAACGAAACAAAAAGGCATCTTTTTTATTAATGGAAGATAAAATACTCGAGTTTGAGACTGGATTAAATATAGAACATTTTAAACATGTTTTATCATTCTTGAGAGATTTGCCTGTGCACGAAAATGACCTGCTCTCGGCATATATTTATCAAGATTAAGACGGGAATACTATTGACGAACTTAGTAATCGTTGGAACATTTCTCGTGTAACTGCAATCAAGTATTACTCGCTGTGTAGAAATATTCTTAAAGCAGATTTTTTTCAATACATGTTGATTTAAATGTATGCCATGAAGAATTACTTGATCATCAAAATAAGGTAATTACACGTCTTCACATATCAACAGAAGATGAGGCAATTTTGGTTTTTGATGGCACTTATATTTTCATTTAAAAAAGTCCTAATTTTCCATTCCTAAAATTAATGTATTCCGGCCACAAGAAACAGAATTTAATAAAACGGTATTGTATTGTATACCCCGATGAATATATATATATATATATATATATATATATATATATATATGGAGACATATGGAGATCATATCCTGAAAATAAGAGCGATGTCACTATCATTAATGAAATGTTGGGACAAGATGTATAGAGTTCTCTTGCAATCGGAGAAGTATTCTTACTTGATAAAGATTATAGGGATTCTTTAGAATTGATAAAGGGAAAAGGATTTGTACCCAAAATGCCATCTTTTTCAGAGAGTCCAACTATGATGCATAATACAACATTGTCTACTATGTTTGATGATTTTAAAATTGTATGTTTGATATATAATATAACTGCACATATACTCCTGTTTCTTCACAAATCAGCAATGCTGTAATTGACAGAATGCTTCAGAAACAAAATAAAACAAATTATTTGAGAGAACTAGTATTAAAAAAAAATCTTAACAAAAAGAAAACAAGAACGCCAATTGAAGAAGATGAAGTTCATGTATTTCCAAAATTTAACGTAGATCAGTTAATTCTTTACGTTAGACGTATTTACGTAGGAGAGACATATCAATTAAGAATAGTAGCAAGTTATTACACCGAACATGTCGACGAACATGGTGACTTCAAATGTGACGTTGCTGTTGAAAAGTCTCATTTAGATTATAGAAAATACAAGATAAATATTGATTCAACTCATAGTCTTTTGCTCAAAGCGAAAATTCATTCCCGTCACTCTAGTTCAGATAAGTATTTTATTTATATATTGATTGATATAAAACTTGAGGAGATCGAGTCCATTTTGGAGCACTATTGAGGCTGTAAAGTTGGGAGCAGAATAGTTGGATTTTACTCACATGTGACCGTAGTTCTTTGGTATTTCAGTTATGCACATTATTTGAACAATACATCATTACCGGCTTCCCATTTTACAGATTACTTTGTGACAATTATGACGAATCGGACGAAGAGGTCTGACGTTTCAGACACCGATTAAATGGACACATGAAAAAATATTAAAACATATAAAAAAATACAAATCATAAAAAAAACAAAAAAATACATAAAATACAAAAAAAGAGGGGACAGAAAACCGCCACGTCCACGCTCGTTGTTCCTGGACCCAGCTGACAGCGATTTATAGAAAACAATTGGCGACAGCAAAAAATGGTCAAAGGCATCCGCCATTTTGGATCCTTTATTTCGAATTCATCTTATTTATCAGATTTCCGTTTAACAATATTAGGAACCTTTCTGCTGAAATTAGGCGTATGCATTTAAAAATGTTATACAATTGACTGATTGACAATTGATTGATAGGTGTGAAATTGAAAATCTCAGGAACATTACATGAGGAAAAATGAAGATGATCAATGATATTGGAAAAACAGGAAGAGGTAAGAAGGGAGTTAACGAAGTAATTATTTAGAAGAAAAGGATCTTGGAGAGCAGGAATTAGAATAAAGAAAGATCTAGTTCCAAGCGTAGAAGGGTTGCGCCAGAACTGGCGTGAGGAGAGGAAAAGGAGGAGGACAGGAATGATCTTTTCTCGTGACGGGCAGCACAGGTAACATTATTATGTAAGCTCTTGTATCGGCATCAATCATCGGCCGATTTAGTACATTTGAACTTTAAAAGAGTACGATAAGCCTTCTGATCGTCGCACTTAGCCACGGAGCAGACAAGCGAGCGACACGCCTGTAGCGGAGCAAGATTGTCAAATAGTCGTAAGTGAAGTGACAAAATAAGATACCATCACATTAACATCGGAGACCGCGTATAAAGGAGACCAATTAATATTGTTGAACTCTGAGACAATAATTTTACTGAATGGCCCGGATATCCCACAAAAGTACAGTACGACCAGGACGAGGAGGAGGAGACTTCCCATATTTAATACTACATAAACTGTGAAATATGATCGTTAATGCTTATCGCGTCGCTCGAACCGCACTCAATCACATCTATGTTAGCCGAGACGAGGATAAGATCGAGAATCGTTGCTCGCGTCACACGAGTGGGCTCGTCTATAAGCTGCATGAGAGAAAGTGGCGACGCGGTGTCGCGCAAGAGTCGAGCGTTATAATCAGATAAGTTAATGCAGATATTAATGTTAAAATCGCTAAGACATGTAATCGCATCGGTGCTACAGGAAACATAAGATAGATAGGATTCCACAAGACGCATGTCGGTCAACGGAGACCGAAAAGGGCTGTACATACAAAAAATTGCCACTTTTCGATGATTTAGACGAAGAAAAACAGCAACGATATCAACGAGTAAACCGTCAGAGGGATCGCCAAGATCAATTACAGAGAAAGAAATAAAGCTGTCAATATAAATCGCAATGCCACCGCCACGGGTACTACAGGAGTATCGAATATGAGAGATAACTCTCTACACTGCCGGATTGGTATACCCATATCGGCAGAGTTCCAAATATAAGGACTAAATAAAGAATAAAAAATGCTATCTAGATGTCAAGCGAAATCCACTGCTAAGGTATACGACACGTCAAATGTTCGAACGTGATGGTTATTGGAAAAATGCTACGCCTGTGCAAGACACCAAGGCATTACATTCGAGAGTGTGCACATAGGGGACAAGTTAGACTTACCCATAAAGGGAAGCGAGCCTTTTAGCCTTTTAGATCATATCATTAGAGATATGATCAGAATCACATCGGAGTGTGGATCCTCACAGATACTCCGTTGTCCAACGAGGGGCCACGTGGAGGCGGGTTCACCAGCATCGCTGAGATGTCATGCGCGATGTTCAATCCTGTGCAAGTTGGCCCCACGAGAGGATCGTTCGGTGTCACGACACCACAACCTTCCAGTCCGAAGGTCTCTGCTATGATCGGTCACAATTGTTTCAAAACCGGATGGGCACTTTTTACAAGTAGTTACGAACACTTTTAGACCAGCTCTTTGGATCTGTCAGGATCTTCGCTGAAAATTCAGCGAAGACTGGATATAAGTTTCGCCTCATGAACTCATGAAGCTAAGAGGGCCATGGAAGTCCCAACTCCATTACAAAGTTTTTTAGCTTTTCTCTTGAGTGAAATCTCTTACACTCGTATAGTACATGCACTAACGACTCCGTCCTGAAATCACACGCAGCCATCGATGGATTTAAGATTAAAATTGCTAAGCTTTTCATTAAAATTTCCATGACTCAAAAGGACTTGCACCGTGTGGTGCGTCATGTGAACCCAGAGCATCGCCATCAGACGTTCTGGGACATCGGATATGAATAAGTTATGCGGCCCTTGGAGCTAAGATCCCAACACATCTGTTACTTTTCAATTATACACGCTTCGACGAATACGGGCATATATGATCTATCCGATCAAACGAACGCATAGCCATCTATAAATACCAAACTTAAATTATACGTAACATGTAAGAACGTCTCATCGCCAAAACGTCCAACCGCACGTACGAAATAAAATCTTTTACAGATCAATATGCGGCAGCAGCGGACGTTAGAGTGCGCAATACGAAGGGCACCAACTCGAGGACCGCGATCTGTAACCCGACACGAATGAGGCAAGAAAGCGGGGCGTCAATCAGACTCATCCTGCAGCTGGCAGACCTGTCGGAGTCGAGTACTATATCAGACTCACCCACTCTAAGGCACGAAAGTATCGAGTTCCGAGACACATAACGATACGAAGATGACCTGTCAGCCACCCTAAAATACGTAACTCTTTTCCGTATACATGCCTAACATTGCACTTTCTAGCAAGCTGACGAGTCTCAACAAATGTACGACGCTCCGCTATAGTAGAGCACTCAAACAGAAAAACCCGAGTGTCAGGCTATGTGCATCGCTGACATCAGAAGCAGCAAAACCAACTCGACGACGAGCTTTCGCGAGCAGCTCATTTCTCCTGGATATCATGGAGAACTTTATGACAAGTAGATCAGAGAAAGAAGTCCGACTCGAGATGCCAAACACCTTCACAATCTCAGACGGCGATGAACCAGCAACACAGTCTCAATTCTCTCTCCGACGAAATCTTTGGAAGACCAAATATGATGCTCATTATCTCTCTGCTCGATCATTAAACACTCAAAATGCATCGACATCATATCGGTGGAGGCAATATCACCAATAGCAGAGTCTCGCTGATCGGAAACCAAAATCTCTTCTAACCGAGCACAGCGCTGCTCAAGGGCAACCTGCCTCTCAGAGAGAGAAGCAATCTCAACATTCCGGCTACTCGTCTCCGCAGAACACTTGACAGTATTCTCAATGTTACGCAGGCGATTCAGAATCTCTTCATATCCATTAATCTTTGCGACCAATGCATCCAATTTGAATTCAAGGCGATCTAGAAAGTCTAAACCAGACTCAAGACTAGCTATCTTGTCAATTACTGTGGCAACAGTTGATAGAGTAACAAGTAATGATGTTTTACATAAGAAAGAAGGAAACATTAAATGCAGTCCAAGGATGCAGCAAATTGCCTCTCATGATGAGCAAGGAGAGATAAGAAAGGCGGCGTGTTAAGGTCACCCGAAGAAGACACAGCAATTCCCATCAGAGACGCGCACGAACCTTTAGTAACAGCAACATCCGTAGCGGCCACAGTAGAGAGAGGCAAGGCATTTTCAACTCCTTCACAGAATGTGTATTTATGCGAACAAGGTATGAAACGTTTGCACTTAAAATAGGTTGACTGACTCATGTTGCGGAAAATAAGAAGCGTTAAAATATACTATAGATATTTAGAATATAATAAATAAGACTAAGTATGTTGAGAAATCGCGATCGTTTGAATATATTATAGATATAAAAAAAATATAAACAGATATGACCAAATATCAAGGGATTTACAGTAACAAAATAATACAAGAAATTTAAGCAATAAACGAAACAGATAAAACAAATAAATATTAAAGTAATTATAAAATATGTATAATACATTCATGCAGATTAACAAAAAATAAACGGAGAAAAATGCAAGACACAAAATGACAACATATAGTAAAACGCAATAAAAAAGAAAGCACAATATACATAAAGTATAATTATATATAAAAAGAAAATTATATGTAACGGAAAAAGAATCGCATAATTCACTGTGAACATTCAGCATACAGTCCGCGCCGGCTGGTTATCAGAAATAATTAAGACTTACTTGCGGAATAAGAGCAAGTCAGAGTCAAAAATATAAGGGCGAAAAAACCACACGTAAAATTTTAAAAGATCAAGTAAGATAGAACAAAACTGGAGCTGGAACAGACAAGATGTTGACAGATCAAGATGTCACGTACAAATATTGTTATATAACAAAATAATAGAAATATAAAATCTGTTAAAATGTGAAGAAATAGTAGAAACAAGCAAAATAAGTAATACGAATATAATTAAAAGATAAATTAATTTAAGTAATTGTAAAAATATTATGTGATTCGGCATAAAAATAAATATTAATAGTTAAATTACCTTAAGACATAACATGTAACAATATTGGAATAATTAAAATCAATCAGAATGTAAAAGATTATTAGAATACGAATCAAAATTAAGATAAGAGACGTAATTTTAAAATAATCAACTATTCTACATTGTTACGACATTATAACAAAGAACAGAGAACAGGCCAAGTCGTTATTAAGGAAATAGTAAATTAAAAAAGAGTAAGTAATTAAGAACGGGAAGAAGATCGTATAGTATGTAAATAGAATTCATGAAGAGATTCCATATCATTTTGTCTTTTCAAGCTCCGTTTTTGCTTCTTTATGTGAATCATTTTTTTAATCAAACGTTTATAATATGAAGGTTCACATTCTAAAATTCTAACGTCGTTATAATTAAAATTGTGTTTACAATGGTCAGTAATGACAGATGAAGATTCTGTTTTTTCCTTTATAGCAGACACATGCTCCTCGTTTTTAACTTCTTTTTCGTCTGATCAACATAGCATCACAATCGTACATATGTACATACGTACGTATATACGTACATATTGTATGTACGAATGAACGTATGTATGAATTTTTTTAACATTACCATTCAAAAGTTAAATAATACTAATAATAATTGAACGATCTATTACAAATATCTGGATCTTAATCGGATCACTTTCAATACAAATACAAGACAAATTATGAGGTTATAAACTATATGATATAAATCTGACAATGATTGTGTGTCATTTTGTTTATTTGATCCCTGCAATTGCTTTTTTCATGTGGATCTTTGAAATCTTTCTGCTTGTAGAACTTGTTACAATATGCGTTGCATATAATGCAAAATTGTCATAACATGGTACATGTCTATATATTCATGAAGCCGTCAACTGTATTTTTTTTTAAACATTGCGTGAAGCACGTATACTTTGAACTGTGTCAATATGTAAATAGTATGAGTGAAGAAATTAAATAATTTTTTACATCAAAAGTTGTTGTTGAGTATTTAACATAATATTTTTTTTCTTTTAATACAGAGATGTCGCTACTTTAAGTATCACTTAACTATCTTCTAACTTACTCTCTACTCTCTATGTTCTGTTCACTTGACTAAGGATTACACCTTTGTATCTTATCCTTAATAGAATAAAGATTATCCAGTTATTTCTATACTAAGTGTCTCGTGTTGCGAATTACCTTTGCCCCACATTGGTTATGGGCCCAGAGAGCGTGTAATAATAACAATTCAAAGGTTGAAACGCTCACATGATTGCGTGAGAATTTTGCTAACCTCAAAAGGAAAGGCGAGCACGTGCACATCGCTATTCTCCACAAGCACGCATACACGGACGATTCATACATCGAGTGAAGCAAGCAAGCTGTATAATAACAAACGTTAGATTTATTAACAGCGTAAAGAGAAATGGCGAACATCGTTCATTCCACGCGTATCGAGACACTTTCAAGGGACAACTACGATACCTGGTGCATTCAAGCAGAGGCTCTACTCATAAAAAACGATACATGGGGATATGTATCGGGCGAGAAATCAAAGCCAGAAATTACTGGAGAAGGAGCAGAACGCATAGCATCCAAGACTACATACGACAGGTGGGTAACCGAAGATCGAAAAGCAAAATCTGATATCATTCTTTCTATTAGTCCTGCAGAATTGAAAAACATTCGTAACTGTGAAACATCAAGGGACGTATGGAAAAAGCTTGAATCTGTCTACGCGTCAAGAGGACCTGCACGGAAGGCAGCGCTACTAAAACAATTAATACAAGCTAAAATGCCTGAAGATGAAGATGTAAGGACACATCTAATGAAATTTTTTTTCACTACGATGCAGTGGATAAACTTAATGTTATGAACGTTGAGATCAATGGAGATTTATTAACCATAATATTACTATACAGCTTACCGAGCAGTTTTGAGAATTTTCGTTGTGCTATAGAGACACGGGATCAACTCCCTGATGCCGAATCACTAAAGGTAAAGATCATAGAGGAATATGAATCTCGGAAGCAAAAGGTAAACGAATCTAGTGCGATGTTTTCTAAACAAAACTATAAGAAATCTATGAGCGTAAACAATAAAACTAATGTCAGCTCTCAATTAGGTCTATCCGGATCATATACAAAATATAAATGTCGAAAATGTAACAAGGTCGGACATAAAGCGGCGGATTGTTATTCCAAGAAAAAGGGCATTTCCGGTACACAGGTTGCAACTGAAAATCAATCGCTCATGACTGAAGGACAAAAAATCGAGTCAGCACTTCAAGTGAATAATCGTGATGCGTTTCAAGAATGGTGCTTGGATTCTGGATGCACATCTCACATGTGTAATCAGGAAAAGATGTTCTCAGACATTGAACAAACTCGAAATGGAGTAAAGTTGGCAAACAAAGCTTCAGTACAGGTAACTGCGAAAGGAAATGTAAACATTATAGCTAATAACGGAGAGAATAGCATTCCATATACGCTTACAAATACTCTCCTCGTACCTAGTCTACGCACAAATCTCCTGTCGGTTGCCAAGGTAGTTGACAAAGATCTGGAAGTTATTTTTAATAAAACCGGTGCTCTGATAAGGGACCACGGCGGAAATGTAAAATTGATTGCTGATCGAAAAGGCGATTTATTTTATCTACGTGAAAGAAATCAACAAACATGTAATCTAACAGATTCCAAGAAAACTGAAGCGGAAATATGGCATGACCGCTTATGCCACACCAACTTCCAAGATATGAACACAATGTCAAAACAAGAGAAAGTAATCGGTTTAAAGCTTAATAATGCGAACGTACCAAACAACTGCGATATACTAGGTGGGGTGAAAAGTAACCTCCTTGGGAATGAAAAAAATTTTTTTCTTATGCAGAATCTCGCCCAAAATATGGCGTGTTATCGCTCAGTACTAATCTTTGTAGCATCTGCTAGCTCGCGCACCTTCACTTTCCGGTCAGCCAACACCATTTCATGTATTTTTTTGACATTTTCCTCGGTAACCGCATCGGAGGGCCTGCCGCTGCGGACTTCATCGGTAGTGGAGTTGCGGCCACCACGAAACTCTCGAAACCAATATTTGACGGTGTAATCTGACGGAGTATTAGCCACATAATATTTATCCAACTTTTCTTTTATTTCCTTCGCCGTTTTGCCTCTCAAAAATAATGTTTTATGAGAGAACGAAAATCGTTTTCGCAAACACGTCAACAACAATCAGCTCTCAAAACAAAACTAAGGGCAGTATCGCACTGCCACTTGGCATGTCTACCTAAATATGAACGGACTACAAGGCACCATAAACTTTTTTGCAGTAGTGGCGCATTCTGGCGGTCAAGGAGGTTACTTTTCACCCCATCTAGTATGTTTAGCAGGAAAGTTTACGAGCATACCATATCCCACTAGAAGTGAAAGAGCATCCGATGTCTTAGAAATTATACACACTGATTTGTGTGGTCCGATGCGCACATCCTCACTCGGAGGAGCTTGCTATTTTATCACATTTATTGATGATCACAGTAGATGGTGTGAGGTATACTTCTTGAAGAATAAGAGCGAAGTAACAGAAAAGTTCACAGAATACAAAAATCTTGTTGAAACACGGACAGGACGCAAAATAAAAGCCGTTCAATCCGACAATGGTCGGGAATTCTGCAATGCAAAAATGGATACTATATTCAAAGACGCCGGGATTCAACGAAGACTCACCACCACATACACACCTCAACAAAATGGCGTAGCGGAGCGGAAAAATCGCACGTTAGTGGAAGCTGCCCGATGCATGCTCATTCAATCAGGTCTACCACCTTCTTTTTGGGCAGAAACCATCTCGACAGCAAATTATGTCAAGAACAGATGCCTTTCAAGGAGCATTAATGGATTTACACCGTATGAATTGTGGAACGGCCGGTTGCCTGTAATCAAACACCTGAAGACTTTCGAAGAAAAGGCATTCTTCTTAAACAAGTCTCCAAGAAAAGTTCGAGCAAAGAAGAATACAAGATTTATGTGTGGGATATTCTTCAACCTCGAAGGCGTACCGTACCAGACTGGGTACCAGACTGGCAGAAGATTGTGACCACGCGAGATGTGAGATTCACAAACAAACTAAATCCGGTCAGCAAGTACGAGGATATTATATGTAGTCAAACAAATAACGGAAGATTCGGAATTCTGGACAAATCTTCAACTGAAGCTTCACATAACGAAACAGAAATAGGACCCTCAGTCAATTTGGATCTCGAGCATCCCAACAACGTTGAAAACGACAACTTAATCGCCGAGCCATAGGAAAATGTAAACAGAGATGATAACGTTGACTTGAAATGAGGCCCAGGAAGACCTCGAAAAGTGTATACCGGGAAGGCGGGACGCCCGGCAAAACAATACAATTTGATCTGAATAGACCAAAGCATAAATTCGCAAGATGAGGCTGCTCCTAGTGACGAAGAGAACGAAAGTTGGCACGAAGCCGAATTCGCCATGAACTCCATGGAAATACCCTTCAAGGAAGCCATCGTCGGACCCGATCAAGACGAATGGAAAAATGCTATCTATTCGGAAATCAAAAGTCTTATTGAAAACAACACTTTGGAAATAGTAGAAAAACCTGTAGAAGCAAAGGTTTTAGGTTGTAGGACCGTTCTGCAAAATAAGTATGGTCCCGATGGATCCTTGGAACGTCGCAAAGCCAGGTTTGTTGCTCAGAGATTTGCTCAGCGATCAAATATTGACTTCGCTGACACCTTCGCGCCTGTAGCAAGGCTCAGTTCATTTAGGATGTTGATAGCACTATCAGTTGAATATATCATGCGCATCGAGCAGTTGGATGTTACTTCTGCTTTCCTATATGGTGAAATAAACACTGAGATCTATATGAAACAACCGGAATTATTAAACGAGATGCTTCAAAGGATCACTCGAGAAGAGAAAGATGCCCTACTCGTTGAGAAGGCAAGGACAACACTTACGGATCTATCTGGAAATAACATAAAGTTTGCAAACTAAAGAAGGCTCTATATGGCTTACGTCAAGCTGGTAGACAATGGAATGCAAAACTTCATAGCGTCCTTACGAACACTAGGACTGCGATCCACTGATGCAGATCCCTGCGTCTACGTCGACAAGCGAGGTAAAGAATTAACTATCCTTCTTGTGTATGTGGACGACATCCTACTCACATCTACGAATCCAGAAAGAATAAAACAAATAAAAGAAGGGTTGTCATGGAATTTCGTCATAAAAGATTTTGGACTAGCAAAATTTTGTCTAGGTATAGAAATTCGAACGCTTGAAGAGGGAGTGACATTGTCACAAACGGGATACATACGAGACACCCTAAAGAAGTTTGGAATGAGCAATTGTAAAACGATAGGTATGCCCATGCCTATAGCCGGAAAGCCAAAGGACACTAATATAGAAATCGAAGGATCGAATCAAAAGGTTCCATACCGTGAACTAATCGGTGCACTCATGTATCTGAGCGTCGCTACTCGTCCAGACATAACGCACGCGGTCAACGTACTGAGTCAATTCAACATTCATTGTTGCGATCACGAGCATTGGCTCGAAGCAAAAAAGATTCTTCGTTATCTGCAAGGAACCATCAACTATGGTCTCACTTTCAAACGAAATGAAGGAAACAAAGGACTTGTCGGTTACGTGGATGCAGATTGGGGAGGCGATAAAATCGACAGAAAGTCGTTCACCGGATCAGTCTTCACCCTGGCAGGAGCTGCGATCTCATGGGAATCCAGGAAACAAAGAACTGTTGCTCTTTCATCGACTGAGGCTGAATGCATGGCCATCTCAGATGCTACGAAAGAGGCCATCCATCTAATTGGTTTCTTAAAAGAATTAGGTCTGAATTCGAAAGAGAAGATAACATTATGGAATGACAACCAAGGCGCTTCTAAGTTGGCACACAATCCAATTCATTATTCAAGGACTAAACATATTGATATCAGATATCATTTCGTCCGTGAAGCTTTAAAAAATTATCCGATTGAACTAAGGTATCTTCCTTCCGAAGATATGACAGCCGATATCCTAACAAAGGGGCTATCTAAACAGAAGCATGACAAATATGTCGCCGGCTTGGGACTACAAATTTACTAAAGCCACCACAGATATTATGTTTAAGGGAGAGTGTTGAGTATTTAACATAATATCTTTTTTCTTTTAATACAGAAATGTCGCTTTAAGTATCACTTAACTACCTTCTAACTTACTCTCTACTCTCTATGTTCTGTTCACTTGACTAAGGGTTACACTTTTGTATCTTATCCTTAATAAAGATTATCCAGTTATTTCTATACTAAGTGTCTCGTGTTGCGAATTACTTTTGCCCCACAGTTGTATTATCAATAAATACAGTGTTGTAAACTTTTCACAAAATTTATGATAAAGCTTCTATTATAGAATGTGAATAGTTTGCGCTTTAAATAATATTGAAAATCAACAACTGGTAAGTGAATATTGTTTTTCAAGGGGACATGTATGAACACACAATGATAAAATAATATTTTATAATACTATTAATACTATTATATTTTTAGCCATGACTGCGTTTCAAGATTGGAGAGGACTTTATTGCACAGTTTATAGAATTATCTAGTGTACTTGTATAAATTCATATTGAAATATTTAGGTAATAAGATCAACTTTGGTCGATTACAGGATTCATTTCATTTACCTAATTGATGGAATTAAAATTTATCTAATAATATAAAAATTTTTTTATGCGATTTATAGCATATACATATGCATACATGTATTATTTTTTGGTGAAGTTTATTTATAAGCATGTCAAATCAGGAACAAAAATCTTTTATAATAAAATTAATATTTCCTGTAATTAAAATAATTAAATTTTATAAGATATATGTAAAATAAAAAATGCAAAGAATAAAAAGAAGGACTAAATTAATAATGTACTACATGGGCTGAAAAGTCCCGGGATTTTTAATGAAAACAAGCATTTTTTGTGCAAAGTTATATTTATTCCTCAACATAGTTGCCTTCGAGGGCGATACACTTGGTATAGCGATTTTCCAACATTTCGATGTCCTTTCTGTAGTACGAAACGTCCAAGCCTTCGAAATACGCCTCGGTTTCCGCGATGACTTCCTCATTCGATGTGAATCTCTTTCCCTGGAGCCACCGCTTGAGATTTGAGAACAGATAATAGTTGCTGGGGGCCAAGTCTGGAGAATACGGTGGGTGAGCAACCAATTCGAATCGTAATTGGTCCAATTTGACCATCGCTTTCAAGGACGTGTGTGACGGTGCGTTATTGTAATGGTACAGAACTTTTTTCTTCGCCATATGGGGCCGTTTTTTTCTTTATTTCGTCGTTCAGTTTGTCCAATAACGCTGCATAACACTCTCCCGTAATTGTTCTTCCCTTCTGCAGGTAATCGATGAAGATTATGCCATGCGCATCCCAAAAAACGGAGACCATAAGCTTCCCGGCCGAGCGTTGGTCTTTTGGCCGCTTTGATCGGCTTTCGTGGCTTTTCAGCCACTCTGCAGACTACCTATTGGACTCAGGCTTATGGTAATGGATCCACGTTTCATCCATCGTCGCAAAACGTTGAAAAAAGTCCGCTCGATTACGCTGCAACAACGCCAAACTGACCGTTGAATCATCAACGCGCTGCTGTTTTTGGTCGATGGTCAGCAAACGCGGCACCCATCGTGCCGATAGCTTTTTCATCTCCAAAACATCGTGCAAAATGTATCCCGCCCGTTCTTTTTGAGATGCCCACGGCCTCAGTTAACTCGCGCAACTTTACTTTACGATCACTCAAAATGATTCGATGCACTTGCTTTGCGATTTCCGCATTCGTAGCCTCTTTTGGCCTTCCAGAGCGAAGTGCGTCTTCGGTGCTTGTACGACCCATTTTAAATTCACTAAACCACCGATAAACTGTTGTTCTCAAAGAAGCAGATTTGGTATAACATTTCTGCAACCATTTCAATGTTCAGATTTCGATTGTTCAGAAGTTTTTCCCATCAAAAACCAATGTTTGATCAAGATGCGATATTCCTGTTTTTCCATTTTTTTTATGGAGGTGAAAGTAACGCCACTTAAACGACTGTAGCTTGTAAACGAATGAACGAAATGTCATGAAACTTCATACATAAACTAGTGACAGATGAATCTCTTGAAATGAATCATGTTCATTTTCTAGTGGCACCACCTATTGAAAAATCCCGGAACTTTTCAGCCCATGTAGTATAATTGTAATTATAATGTATGAAATATATTTAGGAACGATATAACTAATTTACCGTTGTATCGATTTTGTTGGAAAATTTATGATTGATCAAAATAATGAAACAGAACCATATTGCAACATTTTAATTAATCTTATTATAATAATAAATGATTATCGTTATTAAGCAATAATTTGATATTATAGTAGGGAACATATACCGTGCAAACGTTCAAAGAAATGAAGTATTTATTTTTATCCAAGGGATAAGTCGATCAACAATGTTGGTCTTTTATATCTTTAAAAAGATATAATGTTTTTACATTAAAGATATGCGAACGAATTCTTTGCAACTAGGATAACTTAGATACCGATGGTGTACGTCTGTATGGAAACATATTATTCGTTATAACATTACTCTGAAAAACTAACACTATATTTGTAAAGATACATAAAATTTCACATTGAATACACTGCCTAAACTCATTTTTGAAAGGAGGATGCGGAGAATTTTTAACTATCAAAAATTTGTTAAATTGCTAGCCAATTTAACTCGTGATATTACTGCGGTTGTTTAGTAGAGTTAGCGTTTTCAAGACCGAAAAATCATTTCGGCGCGCGTTTCTGGAAACTACATACGTAGTATATAAATTCACACAAGAATCATACAAGCATTTAAGATCCAGCTAGTTTAAGGCTTTGATTTCTATAGTTTAAGATAAGTAAAATTCCACATTGAATACACTATCCGAAAGAAAAAAATAAATAAATAAAAAAATAAAAAAAAATGATATATAAAAATAATGAAATAGAAAACGCATGAACGAAAGAGGGCTCTAATACATCAATCGCTCAGTGAATAGTTACTGCCGCAGTCATCGCATCCAAAACCATTTGTGAGGATATTATACTTTAAACGTTAAACAAGAATTATATGTTTATGTTACTCTGTGTGAAATTAATAAACAATATTGCTCATCGATGATGCATTTCAATATAAAAAACTTGGATTTCGAAACGTGCTTACTCGCAGTAATACATAGTGTACCAAGCATAAGACATAGCAGATATATAAACATTTCAATGTGTGATTCGAAATTTAATGATTATGTAAATTTAAATCTTCCTAACATGTCATTGTACGATTCATGGTATTACTGATGAAACATACAGCGAAGCTCATCCACACATAGACATTGTGAAACATACATTACTTCAATGTCATAAGTGTAATTATGATATCTATATTAAAATAAAGTCGCACATAGAGGCGAAATTGAAATAATTTGCTTGATGCGAAAATAATAATTTTCAATGATAACTTGAATGTTGCTGGAAATGTGAAATGATGAGCACTAATTAATGAGACTTAATGGCGACATTACTGATTCAGTCAGTTGACTCACTACATATGCTATGAATTCAGTGGAATGCGAAGCTTCTGAAAATTTGTGATGGAGATCACTATTTAAAAAAAGAAACTTATGATTCATAAATTTTATTACATCATTCGTTCTATGGACCACTTCTATTACATAGAGCAGATTACTTTTACTGTATCAGAGATATACTACCCTTGAAAACGTCTTACGCTATAAATTATTCCAATTCAACAGGATGAGGCATGCGAAAGATAATAAGGTCATTCAATTTTTATAAAATTTTGATTATACATTTTATACGTTATGTATTTTTCTAAGATCTATTTACATGTTTTCTATTTTCTACAGCGCATCTTCTCATACATCTTCGAAACCTCGTTACATATCTTAACTTGATGAGGAGATATGCATTGACATTGACAGTGTATAAGTTCTTGGACATCGGGATCGTCGTGGGACCTGCGTCTCATGTAGAAATTGCGATCTACGACAATCGAGGCAATCGCATAATCCTGCCTCATGCTACGTGGAAGGCGTTTATCGAGAGACATGCAGATATTGAGCGATTAATGTCCCATAATTAATTGTCCCATCATCATCATTACCGATTCAAGATCTGAATGTAGAACTTGTTAAAGTATGTGATACAAAAAACGTAAAATTATCATTGTATACATGAAATCAACAACTATATTCTTCTTTGAGCTCGAGCAATGTGTCGAGCATGTGTACTATAAACTAAGTCGATATACGCTCGGTGTTAGTGAAAAATTCAAATATTTTGTATCGTTTTTAAGATAAAATTGTATTACTAATAAACGCGATGCTGCAAATACTTTGCACAAAATTTATAATAAAAATTCTATATAATAATAAATTAGAAACACAGATAATTCATGAGCCCAAAGTTGGATGGACCACGCGTGATTAAAAGTCGAGTTGAGTATAAATAAAATTAAAAATAAGTATAAGGAATTTAGTGCTAGAAGCTACAAAAGTTTTGATGTAAATAAATTTATACTAGACTAGTAGAGGATAAACTAAGAATAGATCAAGATATAGATGTCAGTATGAGAGTGGAAATACTTGTAAATAGTATGGTAGATACGTTAGATGTTACAGCACCGAAGAAAAAATTTAGAATACCGAAAGCATGGGAAGGGAAAAAGTGGTACTCAGACGAAATAAGAAAAGCGGCGGATAAAAGAGATAAAACGTACAGGAAAGCATTGTATGATGATACGAAATTGGACGCAGTTTAAAATCGAAATATAGTAGTAAGATTAATTAAGCAAAAGAAGAAAGAATATTGTGAGAATATGATTAATTCTAATATTAAGAGAGTGTGATAATCCCACATCCATGTGGAAAGCCTTGAAAGTAATAATTAGGGACGAGCCAGTAGAAAATAGAAAATATAGATTTTGAAAATTTAGGCGACACTGATGAGTGCAGTATAGCTGATAAGTGTATAATGAATATTATATTCAAAGTATTAATAGTATAATACAATCTATAAATGTAGATAGCCTAGGCGACGTAGGTAAGAAAGTTATATATGTTATAGAAAATAAAGGAACTATGGAAAATTTTGAGATGGTCAGATTAGAACAGTTAAAGAAATTAGTGATGGGATTGCCAAATAAGAAGTGTACAGAAGAGGAAATAAATAACGATATATTAAAGGCATCTTTTTCTGTAGTAAAAGAAATATTTATAGATATAATAAATGATTCTTTGAAGGAGGGTGCTTTCCGGAAAATTGGAAAACTTCTACGGTAATACCGATTCCAAAGATAGGAAAAGCAAAAAAAGCAAGTGATTATAGACCTATTAATATATTACCTATTAATATATTTGTATGAAAGAATGTTAGAATTAGTAATAAAAGAACAGCTAGAAATATATTTGGAAAATAACGGTATTATAATAGAACATCAGTCAGGATTTAGAAAAAATTATTCGAAACTATCAATTCAAACTATCAATGACGAATGGAAATTGATCGAAGCGGAAAAAAATTGGTAACTGTAATTTTCAAGAGAGTGGATCTCAAGAGAACGTTCGAAACGATAGATAGGAAAATATTGTTAGAAAAGTTATACCGATATATGGCTTTAGGAGTAGAGTTTTAGAATGGTTCAAATATTTAAATAATAAAAAACAGAAGATGCAATATAATCAGAAATAGTCTAGGTCAATGACAACAGAATATGGAGTATCACAAGGATCAGTGCTGGGACCTTTGTTATTTATATAATATATATAAATGATATAATCAAAATCTGTTGTCTTCTCAGAAAGATGCAATATAAAGATGTTCGCAGATGATACACTTATTGTTATACGTAAATGGAATGCGGATTTAGTAAAGTAGTGCGGATTTAGAGATAAAAATGAACAGGGCATTCAATATAATCGAATACTAGATAAACAAGAACAAATTGAAAATAAATGTAGAAAAAACAAAATATATGATAGTTAGAAGTGTAGAAAAGAAAGGTAATATTACATTAAAATGTTTGGATGGATCTGAGATAGAGTATATAGAAAAAAAAATATTTAAGCATAATTATTGATGATAGAATTAATTTTGGGAACCATTGTAATTATATGTTAAAAAATAGGTAAAAAAACAAATTTTTTAAATAAAATTGCTCGAAAAAGTATATTTTATGAAGAAGTGAAAAGATATAACGCCTTACCGGTGAATATTAAAGATGCCAAAGACTTGTAACGTTTAAGAGATTGTTAAAAACACATGTTTAAAATGCAAACTAAAATTGTATCGCAAATAACTGAGAAAACTAGTAATAAAGATCAATCTCCCCCTCTCTCTCTCCCTCTCCTCTTTCCATCTTTCTTCCCGTCTCACCCTCTCTCTCTCTCTATTCCCCTCTCTCCCCCTTTCCCTCCCTCTCCCCTTTTCCCTCCCTCTCTCCCCTTCCCTCTCTCTCTCCCTCTTCCCCCCCTCTCTCTCTTACCATTCCGTGTTCGGCAGCAACGCGACGCACAATATAACGCAAAAATATTCAATCCGCGACTATTAGTCATTCTTAACATGAAAATTTGTAACATCTCTGATGACAGCGGTGGGATAGTAACGAGAACCGCTGCATCCTAACACAGTAATTCGTAAACGCGAAAATATCTAAATTCGTTACAAGACGTAACAGTATGATAAAATATTTTTGCATCTGAGAAGAAGATACAACGGAAGCGACAACGCGACGGGAAAGATGACGAAACATAGAGGAAGAGAAATAATAAATATGCAATAAGTATATGCAAGTCTCTGTTACCGATGTATTTTTGGGGAGGGCGGCAGCTGGCGGCAGCGGCGGGTGACGAAAAAAATACGGAACGCATAGCGGCATGTTTATGTAATTAATCGATTTGGGTCCTATGTTTATGTAAACAGCGATGCCGGTGACCGGGGACCTTCCCCGCGCTGCCCACTCCTCCGCGCCTACAAGTATCCCCGCGCATTCCCCCGCGCCTACAAATACTCCTCGCGCATCTCGCTCCACTCTAGCTCAATGACTTAAAACCGGCCTATTATAATTACTGTGATCACATTTATTAATAATGCTCTTAATAATGCTCTCAGATGTCAGTTCTATGGGAACATTAGTAAAGACATAATAACACAAATAAAGTCTTTTTACAGTTCTTATGTAAGCTTTTGCAATTTCTTATGTAAGATCGTTCTCGGAAAGTTTCATGCCTGTTGTGTGTAAACTAAATTACAAATTAGCTTATTCCCAAACAATCTGAAATATTACATAAAAAGAGGCAAAGAGCAACTGGATACATTTTCCCATAAAGATGTAGTTTATAAAATTTCTTGCGACGATTATGACGTTATTGCTCAGACGAAGAAGTAATTAAAAACGAGAGTACAAGAACATGTGTCTGATTTAAAAAAAAAAAAGGATCTCCACCTGTCATTACAAACTACCGTATAAATTGCAATCACAATTTTAATTGGAACGACGTTAGAATTTTAGACGGTAAACCTTCCTATAATAATCGTTTGATATCAGAAATGATTTACATAAAGAAGTAAAGACAAGGCTTGAATAGGGCTGTGGCGGCTACAAGCGCTAACACAACACCTAATCGGCGTACACACAACGAGCGCGTGAGTGCGCTAAGAGGAACTTTCTCACAAGCGTTCGCAAGACGCGAACCGCAAGTATCGCGATAGAGAAGATTGGCGAAACAACTGCAGATCTGCACGCGAGAAAAACCCAGCAGGCCATATAAGCAGGCCACGGAACCGAGGAGCGACACCGCATAGCTCACGGTCCATCCGAAAGGAAATTCGCATGAGTAACCACGCCAAGCTCTGGCTGACCAGGCCAGTCAAGATGCCCATCAGCAAGGTGAGCAGAGAAGCGGCCACCGAAAAGGGATAGCGACAGCAGTCCAACAGCCACGACGACTCCGAGAGCAGCAGCAACAGAGAAGGCGCCGCAGGGACAAATAACAGTGGAGCCGCCAAGGTTAACGCCATCCAGCTCAACCAACGGCCATCAGCGTAAGTGGAAAACGCGGGACTACGCCTACTAGCGCCAGGGACGTGGACACTCCATCCGCTGGACATCTCGAGGCGCCTGCTGTGGACAAGCCTCCTGGAAGTCCTCATCAGTGTGGGACAGCCGATACCAGTGCAAGACCTCACCAACGCTGATAGAGATACCGTCGGAAGTGTCGCCGCTATCGCCAACGCCGCCTGCGGCCCGCCTGCCGACAATACCATAGAAGGCGACAGCAGAGACACCACCAGTGAGACGGATTGGAGGACACCATCGCCGATAAGTCCACGGGAGCAGTCCCCGCATACGCCGCCAGGAACACCGCCGGCGCTGTGGAAATGCGTCTCCCTTATACTGCCACTGGTGAACGAAAACAATAACCAGCTAGTACCTCCGCTGAAGTGGAGCATACCTTTCGTCAGCTACCGCGAACGTATCCCTGGTTGACACAAACCAAACGACCCTTTTCAAGGCCACACATGTACGCCACGCCGCCTTTATCAGGCATTGTAAATAACTGTAAATATACCTTGTACATATCATACAACTCTGTGCCGTCTCTTTCTTCTTCGTACCGACTCCTGAGCCGTCCAACGCATGTGAGCAGTAGAGGCTAACAGCGACTGCAAACCGGTAGAAATACCGCCAAAAGGCAAAATGATACGGAATCTCTTCACGAATCTACATATATACTTATACAATCTTTTTCCCCTTCCTAATTACTTATTTTTTTCCCTTTCTTAGTTTACCCTTTCCCTAACGTACTTTTTCCCTAAAATAACTTGGTTCCTGTTCTCTGCTCCTTGTTATAATATCGTTACAATATAAAACAGTTGATTATATTAAGATAACATCTATTATAGCAATTTTGCTTTGTATTCTAATAATCTTTTACACTCTGATTGATTTTAATTATTTCAATATTGTTATAATCTTTTACACTCTAACTGATTTTAACATTAACATTTGTTTTTACTTAAAATCGCATTATATTTTTACAATTAATTTACACTTTTATTATATTTGTATTATTTATTTTGCTCTTATGGTTTCTACTATTTCTTCACATTTTATGAGATTTTGTATTTCTATTATTTCTTCATATATTAACAGATTTAATATTTCACGGTTTTTTATCTATTATGACATTCTACAACAATTTTATAAGATCTAATGTAATGGTAACTTTTGTGATTAATCACATGTATTTATCGAGCATTTCATTTTTTAAAAGCAATTATATGGACTCGAAATATGCCATCGTTTTATTACATCAAAAATATAAATATAAAATTGTATATTGTTCCGTTTATTATATTTTTATATAATAGTTAATCGTCAATAATTTTATTATATTTACAACTGATTGATTAAATGTTTAACATTGATAATGATTCGATAGTTCGTAACGTTTGTCTTTGTAATGCTTATCACTTGTAATTTTATGTTAATATATACTTTTAGTACTGAACTCATTGTATTTGGCTCGTAATTTTATTGCTTGAGCCATATTATATTATGTACTTTAATTTATATGTATTTAAAAAATTTTTTAGATTCATTTATGATAAAAAACTATAACAATTAAAAATATTTCTTAATTTTTTGTTTCTGGCCAAAATTATAGCCGTTTAGATGTATATAAAATCATAATGTTGTGGCGAGGTGTCAAACTAATGTTTATGATTTTATTATTTATAATACTTTTCTTCACATAAAAAATATTTACAAGTACGTACAAGATTTGTTGTACAAAGATTGTATTCTACAATATTTATAATATTAAAACATGCCAAAAGTTTTAAAATAAATATTAGTCTTCCTTTTGAAAAATAATTACAAAAAATTACCATTATTTTGGTCACCTAATGTAGGAGACCCCCCTTAAAGTTAAACTATTAGCTAAATATTTTTGTCATATTTTGTTCATATATTTATGTTTGCCACTAAAAATATACACGTTATAATAACTTTCTATATTTACAAAATAAGTACTAGTTTATCTTTTTCCACGTATTTATCAATTCAATCGATAGTAAAATGGAGATGTATCTATAACATGAGAGAAAAATGCCCTGAAACGTTTGTTTAATATAAATCATATCTCTAATTGTATTGTAAGACATGCATACCTAAAGTTGTTTAGAATATGTAAAATGATTAAATGATTAAAAATATTTATTTAATTTTGAAAATTGTAATCCATTCCATTTTGCAATGAGTATTGAATATCAAGAGATACAAATTTTTATGGTCTTACAGATCATTATGGCCGATATACGTTTCATGTTGTTTCCATACTTTTTTATTATAGCTATTTCATTCTCATCTTCTAGCTCATCACATATATGCTGAAGTTCTTCCAAGGATTGCTTTATCTATTTTGTAAAAATTATTTTTTTTTATATTTTCGTTATAAATATAAACAATACCTTTATACAATTATACAATTTACATTAAAAAATATTAATCAAATATAGCAATAGTCAACTTACAATCTGAGTGTTATTTCGGAACGAGTTTTGATTAACCATACACATGATAGCAATTAATGCAACTGAAAGAACTTTAATTGCCATATCGAGAGTGCATTCAGCAGATAAAAACACTGCAAACTAAAATCAATAAATTTATTTAAATATTCAGAGTAAACCTATGAATTTTAATGAAGCAATTATTTGTTAGATTTACTTATAACGAATTCAATTGGACGCACTCATTGTGCACATTAAAGCCGTCGTACACAGGTGACATAAATGTATGTTCAACATAAATATATAATTCAATATAAATAACGGATTAAACTGCCAAATCTTCTATTTATTTTCTTGCAATGGAAATGTTTATATCATGCATTTAGTCCGAGACCTATAGGCTCAATTTCCATATACTACTCAAGCTCGATTTTGAAATTTTACAAAAATGTGGTATTAACTAAATGCCATCAAATCCATAAATGCGGAAACACTTAGTTTTCAAAATATTCAAATTTGTGATTTAATTAACATTTTGGGTAAACTTCCGAAAACATCGTACCTCCGATTTTCATAAATTTTGGAGAAACACTCTAGACGACGTTAAATGAATGTCCTTAAATGAAGTTTCACCGATACAAAAATTCAATGCCAAAATGTTTAGACAAAGTTATGTATCGCTGGAATGGAGTTTCCTTGTTTAAGGGGAGCACAACTTTCATCTGAAGCGACTCTCACTCCATACAGCAAATTAATATTAAATCAATATCTCAGAAATGTTAATTGGCAACATTGTAAACATTGCGAAATACAGATCCATTGAAGAAAGGTCTAATGTCCGTTGAATTGCAATGTCTGTGAGACATAAAAAATGTTTCTCATATTAATTAATTCAATTTTATTATTAAAATATTATTAAAATATTATTGATTAACATATTTCAGAACATACATGACAAAATTATAATTGAAAAAAAAAATGCTTTTCTCTCATTTGGGAAATTTAATTTCCTTAGTTTCCTAAGCGGTCACCCATCCAATTTTGTATGCTATATGCCAACAATGCTTAACCTTTGCAATTATACCGAAATCTGCAACTTCGATGATCCACGAACACTAAATGTTAGTAAATGTATAATGATGATGTATAGATATGTAGAAAACCATAAATCAACATTGCGCATCGGATCAGACAACACAAACAATATCATAAGTGCAAACATTCTGCATGCGCGACCGATTCTCGCGATATAAACATATATCGTTTAGAAATACATTTCATTAAAAAATCAATTAAGTAATTAATTAATAATTATTAAGTTTAAATTTTCTATGTACATGACATTTTATTTTTATGCATTTTTTACAAAATAAAATAGGTTCGATATATAATTTAATTCAATATCATTTCAATATTACAGCAACGTTAATAATCAATGTAGAAAAATCAATATAATACAACATTGACAAAACATTGATATTTCAACATTCAACATTGCACCATCTCAGCAACATTCTTTCAACGTTCTATGCTGTATGGGCCACGTCCTCCCTACTTGGGAGCGCACGACTTTTCACATTATATCATGCAAAGCGAGATCTACCCCCACCTCCCTCAGTTAAGGGAAAATACAGCTGAAATATGTACCTTGTGTTCGAAAATTACATATTATTCATAAAAATTGTTTTGTTCATAATTTTTTATGAATAACGAGTGACGGAAAAGATTAGTGACCTTCACCTCTTTGAGGATCAAGATCAAGATCAAGATCAGTTGGAGATCATTTGGGGCTAACTGTATAAAGTTTTACCAAATGTTAAGACGATTAAATAAATTTTGAATATTTTAAAAATTAAGCATTTCCGCAAGTTCGTATTTATGGATTTGACTATCTTTAGTTAGTACTACATATATGTAAAATTTCATCGAAATCGGACTTGGGTATACGGAAGTCTTACAATCTATATCTTATATGTGATCTAAACGCGATAAGTACGATGGTAAACAATTGAGAAACAACGCGACCTTGTTTGAATCACGTCTCTTTTTCACGATTCCTCATTTATCACAGGCCGCATGATCAAACGAAATATAACGCGTCTAAATGATAGTAGGCTAAAATCGGACTAGACGCCTATGGAGTGTAAATACGTATTGATAGCTACTAACTCGTTGTTCGCTTGGAAAAAAATGTTTTATATATAATTATTTAAAAGTATATAAATTATGTATATTATTATATAAAATGTCTATATATGGACATATTTCAAAAAAACGAATAATCAGAGTTGGGTTCTTGAGATATTAAAAAAAAAAAATAAAAACAATGGACAATTAAGAGTCTTAATATGTAGTAATTGTGGTGCGATTATATTATTAACATATGTTTTCAAACCTTACATAATTGAATGTTTCGGTTCAATTCGAGCCATCTTCAGTAGTTTTGTATAATTAAAATTCTTGATACCATCAGGTAATCGTAAGAAGAAGTAATAGAAGTGCAGCATGGAACTCTGTCAGCTTATCAAATCTGGGGCGTGTAACTGTCAGCACTTATAAGAGATGTTTCACGATTGTCTAGAACTAATTTGATTCTCCATGAAATATATTGTTAAACAAACGGCTTCCGAACAAATCAAATTTGAACAATGAAGGAGTAGAAAAGCCAACGCAGGGTGACAATACAATAAATATATTAATTTACTTTACATATATCTTAATAAACGTTTCAATGAATATATCTATTCATTCTCAGTATCGCAAATCAAACATATTAATCATTATTTACAAAATTGTCTATAAAATATTTATAATAATATAAATTCCCGTCTCGAAAAGATTCTTTTTTCTTTTTATTTCATTATAATACAGCGTCGTTGAATGCAAAAATTATTGTTACTTAATTTGAAATCATATCAGTATGATTATTATAAATATTTCGAAGACAACAATTTTATAAGTAACGAATTAATGACGGTTTCAAGCGGTAACAAATGATGACTATTTTTTCGTTATCACCTCCCGGATTAATAGATCTACATGATTTAACCATTTAGTTGAAGGTCTATTTTAGGTTAAGATATAGATTTGGGTATGGGTCAAGTCCCATGGTGTAAATTAAGCTATTGTTAGGAAAAATGTGTATTTTATAATTCGAAATATTTGCATTTGACTTTAATACTAAAATAAAATCAGTATACCACTACCACAGTATATACAGTAGCGCAACTCTCCTGATTTTATGTTGGCCAAAATGGAATGCGCATACATGAAATAAATAAGTTGCCTCGTCTCTTCCTCCATTTTTTATTGCTCTCTTTCTTTCTCTTTCTCTCTCTCTATTTAAATAAGCGTTTTAATATTCCACTTAAACATTTGTCTTTCAAGCATACATGATTCAGAGTGGAAATTTAGAGGGAAGTATTACGTATATTGTTCATTTAGTGAAATGTTGTGTGAGAAATCTCGAGAGATTGATCTAATTTTTGTGAAAAAGTGATAAAGTGAAAAAATAAATAAAAATAACATAGAAAACCGAGCAAGATTTCTTTTTATTTATTGTATTTTAAATTTATTTTTTGGATATACAGGGTGCATTACCAAAATCCGGACAATTTCTTTAAACAAAATATTTTTAATAAAAAATTAAATATTATAAAAAACAAACCTTTTACATGGCATTTGGGGAATCCCTGTATAGCACAATTATTCGATATATCCCTCATTAGCTTGAATGACGGCTTCTATTCTCGGTTCGCACGTATGCTGTAATGTAGCTCTGTCTATGCCGACGAATGCTGCCTCAAGTGGTCCTTAATGACGTCACATTGGGATGCCGAGACTTGTTTGTGACCCTTTCAACTACGCTCCGTATGTAGTAGTCCAAGGGATTTAAATCTGGGCTGTTGGGAGGCCAGAATTCCTTAGACCAAAACATATCGACGTTGTCTAAGAGCCAATTTTGAATTAAATGACTCGTGCCGGTGCACCGGCTGAAAAACATATGGCCTTCCGTCACAGTTTCCATCCACGGCTTCATTACATCCATCAGAACGCGCAACAATTGCCCTGGATCATCCGAAATTAGTGCTTAAACCTTTTCAACGACTGCGGGAGTCCTCGCGGTGCGTTCTTTCGAATGACTCTTCCTCGCTGACATACTGGAACCTTCGTTGGACTATTCTAAAGCCGTATATTTTGCTATAACATCATAAATGGTTGATCTCGGGTATCCAAAGAACAGAATTGTTTCCGTTGCTGAGCCCAGCGAAGAATGATTCCTTCGATGATTGTGGCTCTTCGATTATACTTCGTATTTGGTTTCAACATCGCGACCATTTTGAGAATACGATTGTTTACTAGAAATATCAAGCTTTCTCGGACGCTAACAACAACCTCTGGCGGATGCACAATATAGCGGAAAATTTAAATTGAAATTTGTCCGGATTTTGGTGACACATTCTGTATATGTACATAAATTTCTTCCATATCAGCTTTCTCATAATATAATATTTTCATAGATATATAATTACATAATATTTCTTTATACATATATAAAATACATTTTTAAGTTAACTTAATATTTTTCATAATTTTTCTATATTTTTTCTTTATTTTTTGTAATATATTTACAATTTATTTTTATTAATTTTTATAAAGTTTAAATTATTTTATTGTAATAATAGGTTTATTTGTATCGCATGCTCTAATATACTCCAATATGCTCCTATAATAACTTTTACTCATTTCAACGCATTCGTTAGATTGCGATGATAATAAATCTAGTGAGCTTAGCGAAAAATTTTAACAGAGAAAAAAAGATGAAAAGAGAAAGAAGTTTAGATGGTAACGCTAGGTAACTTACTTATTTCACACACTCCATTTTGACCAACACTAGCATCGAAGATGCCGACAGAAATATGTGCTACTGTATATACTGTGCCATCGCTTTAATATGCACCAGTGCGCACAACTACGCCCAATTGAATTCAACATAAGTTGCATAAGCTGCATTCCGTTATTCACTTCATATAATGAAAATCTATAATTCATGTTACATATTATAGATTTTCATTACTTACACAATTAATAACAGAATGCAGCCTTATAAAATGCCTAAACAATCGTTTCCCGTGTTTAATAAAGTAATAATTTATAATATTTTTATTATATGTGCACTGCGTTAAACACATATTCACACACACGCGCGCGTGCGCGCACACCGAAAGATATATTGAGATTTATAAAAAAAAGCAGTATTATTTTAAAACGAAGTATTATTTTATTAATAATACAAATTTCTTTAATATATATAATAAAAAGATAGTCACAATACTATTTTTTTATAACATTTGCATATCAAACAATGATTAAACTCTTAAGTTTCTTCTGTGATGTATTTACTTCAAATGAGTTACTTCCAAATAAAAATTATACTTCATTAAAAATTAATAGAAATGATTTGAATTTATAGTGCACACAGCGTCAATGCCTAAGCATCTGAATTTGTAGGAATATCAAGCGTGTTCAAGACGCGAGTTTCTTTCTACATATTTATGCATTATGACTAATGGTTATTCGAAAAATGTAATGTAAACTTAAAATTGAATTAAATTAAATTAAACATAATGAAACCTTAATAATTTATAAATAATTTAATAATTTATAAATAAAATCGCTCATAGACACAACTCTGGTGAAAATTTTTCTCAGAACTTTCATATAATTTTCAGAATTTTTCTGTATGATTCTATAACTTTCTCGCATTTTTTATATGAATTGGAACACTTCTCAGAAATATCCGGAAAGTCTACATTTTATCTCAGAATTTTTCGTATGTTAATAAAATATTCTAAGATTTCTAAGATATGTTCTTAATATAATTCCTGACAAAATGTTATAAAATCTAATAAAGTTAAAAATATTTTTAAAAAATTAAAGAATAAGAAATCTCAAAATATTTTAAAATTTACAAAAAATTCTAAGAGAAGATTTAAACTTTTCTAATATTTCTGAAAAATGTTTCAATTCGTATAAAAGTTATGAGAAAAATTTTCACCAGAGAACATTTTGCAATTTTTTCTCAAAAGAGAACAATGATAATGTAAACTTAAAATTGAACTAAATTAAACTAAACATAAACTTAATAAACATAAGCTTAATAATTTAATAATAATTTAATAATTTATAAATGAAATTGCTGTTAGGCATAACATTCCGCAATTTTTTCTCATTTCTTCAAACTTTATTTTTTATAAAAGAACGATGCGAAAATTGTCTTTTTAGTTCTTTTTTCCGTATATACAAATAGAGACGGGAGAACAAACATGTATATTGACATATACCCTTGAAAACCGCCAGCAAAATTAAATTAGGCAGGTAATTAATTATTTATTTTGAGTATTAAAACGATACTTTTAATACTTAAAATAAATCATTGATCACTGGCCACAATTTAATATTGAGGAAGATATTATTACGGAATTATATTATAGAATTATTATTGTACATAAATATATTTTTTTATAAATAAATCTAAATTCAGAAGACACAGACAGAATAATTAGTTTACATGACATGGGACACACGAGGACAGAAATTGCACAAATAATCAACTGCAATAGGAATACCATTTCGTTATTAATAAGGAAATATGAAGAAAGAGGAATGGAGAATTTAAAAGATCACAGGAAAAATAATCATCGCCCATAAAGAACGACATCGAAACAAAATTAGGAAATTGTCGGAGACATCGATGAACATCCCTTTGAAGTAGCTGCTACCGTTTTTTTACGCAACAGAGTTTTGAATATCTCTGTAAGCACAGTCAGACGTAGTTTAGTTGCTGCAAATGTCCATGCACGTCTCTCGCAGCAAAAAAAATTGAATTAAAATTACAACATCGAAATCGGAGATTACAATTTGCAAGAGAATATTTGGACACACCCCAAGAGTAGTGGAACAGTATAATTTGGATGAATAAAAATTTTTTTCATCTGCAGAAGATGAATGACATCTTTTATGGCGAACCGATGGAGAATGTTTAAATCCAAAATACTTCATTAAATTAAATCCAAAATTCTTTCATCAGGATATAGAGAAAGGATTTCGATGGGATTTTGGGAAAGCATCGAATAGACTGATATAGTAGAAATAACACCAAGAATGGTTGCCGAAGAATATGTGGAAATCCAATGAAAAGTATTAAAACTCGGTATTAGACGTGTTTATCCAGAACAGTATCCGGTTGTAAAAAAAATGCACGATAGTAGTACCGTCCAAATCAAACATCCAGATTAGTTCAAGCATGGTTTGACATAAATTCGGATATTCAGCAAATTCCATGACCGACAAAATCCCCAGATTTAAATCCGATGGAAAACGTATGGGCTCACATGAAATCGTCGTTGGTATCTGGCCAGTTACGAACGAGAGAAGCATTGAGGAATCATGTTCATCAAATTTTTTTTTCAGTTAGCTTTATGATGAAATTACATCAAAAATTTAGTAAATTCAATAGAAAGACGGCTGCAATTAGATATATATAATGATGGATACTGGGGGGATACCATATTGATTAGTAGTATATTTATATGAAATTAAAATAAAAATAGATGATAAGATGATTATTATTAATATTTTGTATTATTTTGTTTGACAGAAATACATTATGGATAGATGTTGCAGAATAATGAACTTGGATATAGATATTTGATATTAATAAGCAGTGATCAATGTTGGAACGTCTAGGTAAAAATATCTAGATGCAGTATCTAAATACTTTAGCTGTACCGAAGTGCATTACCTAGATCCTTATAGGCGGAAATATCTGTATCGTATTTATTTTTGGATATTTTGGATATTATTTTGGTATTTTTTAAGTTTTTAGATACATAGGTACTTATATATTTCATTTTGTGTTATATTAAAAACTTAATTTTTTATTACTATATCTACTATAAATCATCTTTACTATACTATATTATAAATAATCAAGAGTACTTTAATGTTGTGAAGAAAAACAATTTTTCTAATTTTTTTTGTTTAACAATTATTAACAAAAAAATTTTTTTAAATTTTTTCTTCATATCATTGAAGTACTCTTGAAAACAACTTTTGTTTAAAAAGGGTGTCACTTCTTAAACATAATTTAGGGCACGTATAAAAAAAAACGTTTCTTAGATTTTTGTGTTTAACAATATATTTCATGGAGAATCAAATCGATTTCGGACAGTTGTGAAATTTCCCTTGTGAGTCGAAAAGTCCTTTATCACTGTGCAATTTTTGCAATATTTTAGGAGATATTTCTCGGACACCAACAACAATCTCTGACGGACACACAATATAGCGGGTCCGCAAATCAATTTTGTTGTCACATATTTGCCGATTACTAGTTACAGGTACTGGTGGCTTGTTAAATTAATAAAATCCTTCCTCTTATTGTCAGTGTAAAATGGACTAAACTAAGTTGAAAAATCTTTTATCATTTTGCAATTTTTGCAATACTTTAGGAGATATTAATTTCATCATAAAGATCATCACATAAGCACGTCCGTGCGGATTACCGCCTATCAGTTGCAGTCGATTATCGCGCGAGGACTACTTGGTAAGCGCGCGTTAAGCGCCATAACTCAAGCAGCGCGCCTACCCAAGCAGTCACTATCGCTTACCAAGTAGTCCTCGCGCGATAATCGACTGCAACTGATAGGCGGTAATCCGCACGGACGTGCTTATGTGATGATCTTTATGATGAAATTAATATCTCCTAAAGTATTGCAAAAATTGCAAAATGATAAAAGATTTTTCAACTTAGTTTAGTCCATTTTACACTGACAATAAGAGGAAGGATTTTATTAATTTAACAAGCCACCAGTACCTGTAACTAGTAATCGGCAAATATGTGACAACAAAATTGATTTGCGGACCCGCTATATTGTGTGTCCGTCAGAGATTGTTGTTGGTGTCCGAGAAATATCTCCTAAAATATTGCAAAAATTGCACAGTGATAAAGGACTTTTCGACTCACAAGGGAAATTTCACAACTGTCCGAAATCGATTTGATTCTCCATGAAATATATTGTTAAACACAAAAATCTAAGAAACGTTTTTTTTTATACGTGCCCTAAATTATGTTTAAGAAGTGACACCCTTTTTAAACAAAAGTTGTTTTCAAGAGTACTTCAATGATATGAAGAAAAAATTTAAAAAATTTTTTGTTAATAATTGTTAAACAAAAAAAATTAGAAAAATTGTTTTTCTTCACAACATTAAAGTACTCTTGATTATTTATAATATAGTATAGTAAAGATGATTTATAGTAGATATAGTAATAAAAAATTAAGTTTTTAATATAACACAAAATGAAATATATAAGTACCTATGTATCTAAAAACTTAAAAAATACCAAAATAATATCCAAAATATCCAAAAATAAATACGATACAGATATTTCCGCCTATAAGGATCTAGGTAATGCACTTCGGTACAGCTAAAGTATTTAGATACTGCATCTAGATATTTTTACCTAGACGTTCCAACATTGATCACTGCTTATTAATATCAAATATCTATATCCAAGTTCATTATTCTGCAACATCTATCCATAATGTATTTCTGTCAAACAAAATAATACAAAATATTAATAATAATCATCTTATCATCTATTTTTATTTTAATTTCATATAAATATACTACTAATCAATATGGTATCCCCCCAGTATCCATCATTATATATATCTAATTGCAGCCGTCTTTCTATTGAATTTACTAAATTTTTGATGTAATTTCATCATAAAGCTAACTGAAAAAAAAATTTGATGAACATGATTCCTCAATGCTTCTCTCGTTCGTAACTGGCCAGATACCAACGACGATTTCATGTGAGCCCATACGTTTTCCATCGGATTTAAATCTGGGGATTTTGTCGGTCATGGAATTTGCTGAATATCCGAATTTATGTCAAACCATGCTTGAACTAATCTGGATGTTTGATTTGGACGGTACTACTATCGTGCATTTTTTTTACAACCGGATACTGTTCTGGATAAACACGTCTAATACCGAGTTTTAATACTTTTCATTGGATTTCCACATATTCTTCGGCAACCATTCTTGGTGTTATTTCTACTATATCAGTCTATTCGATGCTTTCCCAAAATCCCATCGAAATCCTTTCTCTATATCCTGATGAAAGAATTTTGGATTTAATTTAATGAAGTATTTTGGATTTAAACATTCTCCATCGGTTCGCCATAAAAGATGTCATTCATCTTCTGCAGATGAAAAAAATTTTTATTCATCCAAATTATACTGTTCCACTACTCTTGGGGTGTGTCCAAATATTCTCTTGCAAATTGTAATCTCCGATTTCGATGTTGTAATTTTAATTCAATTTTTTTTGCTGCGAGAGACGTGCATGGACATTTGCAGCAACTAAACTACGTCTGACTGTGCTTACAGAGATATTCAAAACTCTGTTGCGTAAAAAAACGGTAGCAGCTACTTCAAAGGGATGTTCATCGATGTCTCCGACAATTTCCTAATTTTGTTTCGATGTCGTTCTTTATGGGCGATGATTATTTTTCCTGTGATCTTTTAAATTCTCCATTCCTCTTTCTTCATATTTCCTTATTAATAACGAAATGGTATTCCTATTGCAGTTGATTATTTGTGCAATTTCTGTCCTCGTGTGTCCCATGTCATGTAAACTAATTATTCTGTCTGTGTCTTCTGAATTTAGATTTATTTATAAAAAAATATATTTATGTACAATAATAATTCTATAATATAATTCCGTAATAATATCTTCCTCAATATTAAATTGTGGCCAGTGATCAATGATTTATTTTAAGTATTAAAAGTATCGTTTTAATACTCAAAATAAATAATTAATTACCTGCCTAATTTAATTTTGCTGGCGGTTTTCAAGGGTATATGTCAATATACATGTTTGTTCTCCCGTCTCTATTTGTATATACGGAAAAAAGAACTAAAAAGACAATTTTCGCATCGTTCTTTTATAAAAAATAAAGTTTGAAGAAATGAGAAAAAATTGCGGAATGTTATGCCTAACAGCAATTTCATTTATAAATTATTAAATTATTATTAAATTATTAAGCTTATGTTTATTAAGTTTATGTTTAGTTTAATTTAGTTCAATTTTAAGTTTACATTATCATTGTTCTCTTTTGAGAAAAAATTGCAAAATGTTCTCTGGTGAAAATTTTTCTCATAACTTTTATACGAATTGAAACATTTTTCAGAAATATTAGAAAAGTTTAAATCTTCTCTTAGAATTTTTTGTAAATTTTAAAATATTTTGAGATTTCTTATTCTTTAATTTTTTAAAAATATTTTTAACTTTATTAGATTTTATAACATTTTGTCAGGAATTATATTAAGAACATATCTTAGAAATCTTAGAATATTTTATTAACATACGAAAAATTCTGAGATAAAATGTAGACTTTCCGGATATTTCTGAGAAGTGTTCCAATTCATATAAAAAATGCGAGAAAGTTATAGAATCATGCAGAAAAATTCTGAAAATTATATGAAAGTTCTGAGAAAAATTTTCACCAGAGTTGTGTCTATGAGCGATTTTATTTATAAATTATTAAATTATTTATAAATTATTAAGGTTTCATTATGTTTAATTTAATTTAATTCAATTTTAAGTTTACATTACATTTTTCGAATAATCATTAGTAATAATGCATAAATATATGGAAAGAAATGCGCGTTTTGAACATGCATTAATACTCCTGCAAATTCAGATGCCTGACATCTTGTGTATATACAAAATTTAAAAATAGATGAGCAAAATTTAAAAGCTAAATACATAATTTTTTTTGGGAGCTCTAAAACATTTTGTTAGAAATTGCTGTATTCGTAACTTTCAAAATTGTTTAAATTTAAATGATTCAAATCAAATTTGTTGAGAAGTATACTACATTATTAAATAAAAACTACTGCTATTTGTTAACTATAATGAATATCAAAATTTCAATGCACAAATTCAAAACCTAATCTTTACGCGAGTTGATTTGAATAGGAATATTTTCATCTCATTACGCCTATGTATTAGCGTATTCGTTAATATGCACATACGGATGGAATAATGTATTTAAAAGTATATGTATGTAAATTTGTATGTACGCGTATATTATAAAAAATAAATGAGTAGGTCCATATATGTATATTTCAAGAAATACTTAATATAAAAAATATTTAATAATACAATTCGAATGGCATCGCACGCACGCACGCACAACACATACAATGAAAACGTTACAAAATATTTGAACGTTGTTAAGATGTATGCATCGTAAAAAACTATTGCAAGAATTGTTTTAATGAAAACATTGTTTTAATTAAAAAACTATCTTAAATAAAAATAAGTTTGAAGATAAAAAAAATGGATAATAGTAAAGAATATCGTACAAAAATCTCTTAAAATTATTAATAAATAAAAGTTACGTTAAAAAAAAATGTATATCCATCACAAATTTGTTTCTTTAATTAATGTGAATATTAAAAATGTCAAACACAATAAAAGTGTAAAATAATTATGCATTATAACATAATTACGTGTCTGACATTCAAAATTATAATATTATAAATCCTTTATAAAAGATAAAGAAAAACAAAGTTTTAAATATGTACATACGTTCTCTATACGGAAGGATGTCAAATACTAGTGTCGATTTATAATTATCAATAAGATTAATGCAATTATTTTATTTGTATTTTATTGTAATTGTACACTAACAAGTACAAAACTTCAAAAATAGTTTCAGCATTTTATGCAATTACATATAATTATACTATGCGAATTTTTATACAAATTTTAAATTATATGAATTGATTTAAAAATCGTGACGTACAAAACTTGGTGCGTCCGGATGTATTGAAACCCTCCTCGTGGCACGCCATCTTGTCGCGGGGGCTACCCGTTCCTCGCGGGCATGGCCACCAAAAGTATTGGTGAGGCAGCCGCCCGAGAATGTCAGTGCAGGGATCCTAAGAGTCATACGGGCTTCTCCGTAGATAGGGAAGACCCGTATACAAGGAAAACTGTAAACCCGGAAGGAAAATTATACATCCAATTAAGGGAGCAGCTTGTAAAATAGTCGCCAATTTCTCTGTAATGGAACAAACTGTCACTACAATCTTATGGCTGTAAAGAATATTCGGAGCTCCCAGACGGATCGAGAGGGGGGGGAGGCCAGGGTCTCCCCCCTGCCGTCCGTGGAAAGCGGGAATCTAAAAGTACCGATCCCTTCTGCAGTGTACTCCGCGAGTCTCAGGGTAGTGTCTGCAATGACTGCCAAGTCGACGACGGTTACCAGGCGGTTTTATACCAGAGGCCGAGAAAACTTCCTTCGTTGTGTGGAAAATTTACGATACGGCTCTTGCAACGAAGGCCGAGAGATTGTGGACCAAGCAGCTGAAAAGAGATCATTGAATCATTCTTGATCCGGTGATTAAACTTCTTAAAGTCTCAACAAGAAAGGCCAACAAGAGGGCGAAAGACCTGATCCTCGAGTAACAGCCTACGTGCTGTGGCGACCAAAGAATTGGGGATCACCACCAAATTGATAAAAAAATCGCGAAATATCAAAGGCGGCATCGTGGATCTTTGAATCGCGGAAGGATCTTTGAATCGCATATTCAAAGATCACGGCGGTTTTAAACATCATTGTGGATAGGGCTGAGGGGAGCGCAGCTAAGTTTGTTGTGGACACTGTCTGGAACTTTGAGTAGAGAATCCATCCTTCAGCGGCGAGAACAAAGAGATCGCTTATTTACGGAAACGAAACAAGTAGCTGTAAAGAGACTTGGAAACGAACAGGCTGCAGCTGTCTCGTCTCTGTCATCCTCGAACAAAAGAGCATCACGGTGAAGATCAAGGTTTGGATTGCTCGAATGGAATTGATTCTCCACCAGTGCCGCAAAGACAACCCTCGTCTAGAACAGAGTTAAGAGGGACGGATCGCGCTCCTCTATTATTACGCGATCCTCTGCAGTGAAAATCCCTTGGACTTTGCGACTCCGGGCAGAACCTCTATCCCAGCCGACGGAAAAAGAAAAAGGGACACTGGTGGTTATCACGGAGGAGGACCTAAGGATGCCATATTTCAAGCCCCCTCTGTAGTTTTCAAACAGCTGAACCCTCTAGCAGAAGAGTGTACAAATCTCTTTTCGAATAAGGGGGACAAAGGAAGTGGTGGGGAGTGCAGTAGAGTCCGCGAGGGGAATCGATCGCACGCATTCTCGAGAGACTTTTTTCGCGGATATTGGAGGACATGGGATACATTCTCTGGGCGACCTATTTAGCTTGCCTCCTCTCCGCTACCATAACGAGGGATGCTTCACCTGCAACTTTTTTTTCTAAAAAGAAGAAGAAGAAGAAGAAAAAAGGGATGGCGCCAACATTGCCCCAATATCGGATCAATCGAATGGTCCAGACAAGACCATTCAAGAAGACCAGACAAGAGGCCCCAAGACCAGAAAAATTGGATCTGATCGGTCCAGTTACAACGGCAGATGGCTGCCGCAAACGACGTGACCTGAGCGCTCGTCACGTCCCGGTCCGTGAAAAGGATGGCTGCCAGGGCCAGTAATAACTAAGCAAGCTAACTTGCCAAAGCCTCAGTTTTAGTTTGCTGGAGCTGGAAAATTCGAGAAAGTTAATTCTACTCTCCCTACGAAAAGGGGTGACTGCGGCAGTAAAAGAATGGCCGAGAGGAAAAATGTTTCCTAAATCCATCGATATGCCTTCATCCCTGTACGGCCACGACATTTGGCAGCTATCACGCTGACTTGCTCGAACCAGCAGGAATACCAACGTAGTAAGACACTTGCGGATCAATATCAACCTGGAAAAAATCGAGACTCAAAAGGGCGATTACTGGTGCCTTCATTTGGGAGGGCTATAATCCCGATAACAAGGAGAAGACGGACGTTTTCATGGATAAACTACGGTCCCTGTTCGCAGTCAGAGAAAACCTGAAGATCCCCTGACCGTCGAAAATGGTCGAATTTCGAACTCGACAATGCGATCTCCAGGAAGGAATCTTAGCGGTGGCACGTGTTGGAAAGTGCTCGCGCGACGACGATAAAGTGGGGAAGATTAAGATATCCCCAGTAGGTTGAGCACCTGTTGGTATGATCCCTATGGTGTCCGTTAAGAGAATAGCAGATGCGATCCGCATTAAGATCGGATGGTCTTTCTGTCGCGTGATATTGCTGCCGATCAGAAGCCTCCAATGTTATTGATATTTGAAAACTGGTCACGTGAGGCAGCAGTGTTATAATCAGCTGGCTCGGTCGAACTGCTGTTACAGATGCGGCAAGACCAGCCACCTGGCAAAGGATTGCGCTGATAAGGTTCAATGTCCGGTCTATAAAAGTTTTGGACAACAGACTGGCCATAAGATAGGAGGCTTCAGCTTCGAAGAAGGGGAAAGGAAATTTAGGAGGTGAGAACACAAGCTCCCTATCCGCTTCAGCAAGACCTCAGGAAGAGAACAACCCCTCTCAACAACAGGAGTGGATAAATGTGGAGTCCGGCGCGTGAGTCTTGTCTACAAAGTTAATGATATGCAGTCTCCTCCAAATGAACCTTAATCATTCGCGCGCGGCACAGGATATGTTAGTCCAATACCTTGCCGAATATGGGAGGGGAAGGCCTAGAGAGCCTCACAGAGAGAAAGTGGCAAATTGCATCACATGACCTGATTTTCTTTGATTGGACCTGGGCATCAAAGTTCTATAGTGCATAGAGCCATAATGAAGATATATCATTCCAGTATTTAGGTTAGACGACTGCAAAAGTAATATCGCAGTACGCAGTGTGCTGTAATTACCTTCTCCATTTTACAATTGATAAGGTCTTTGCAAATGATACATATTATTAATTTTGGAAGTATATACTTTCCTCTATTGTACATATATACATAAAATGAAATTACAAATTTTTACATTTTAGATATCTGAACAGAATTTGTACATGTTATAAAATGCCTGCCAGGTACAGTGCTCTAAGATGTACAATAAAGAAGGATATTGCTGTACAAGAAGGATATTTACCCAAAATTCTAAATTGAGTCTAAAATGAAATGATGCTGCCGGAATTTCTGATTGGAAACCTTCAAAATCAACTATACTGTGAGAGATCAATACCGAAGCGTACATACAAATTTTTCATAATAACTTCCGTTACCAACAAAAATAACATCAATTATAATTTCTCACGATATCAATATATACATATATATATATATATATATATATATATATATATATTAAATTCAATGTAATGCGAGTGTATGTAACGGTTATCTAATTGCCTAAAAAATTATAACATATTAATGTTACATTAATGATAGTTGGTAGATATTTTTCTCTAACGTGTATCTATATGCTGTCGGAATGAATGGAATTCTGATGGAAATGAACCTAAAAAGTAAGTACACGCTAGAGAAAAACTCTACTGTACTAATTATCATTAATATAACATCAATATGTTAGAATTTTTCACGCAACTACGTAATCATTACATACATCGCATTATATTAAATTTAATATATTGATATTGAGTAAGAAATTATAACATTGATGTTATTTTTGTGATGTTTGCGGGAGTTATATTATAAAATATTTGTACGCACATTTCGATATTAACCTCAGTAGAATTGATTTTGAAGGTTTCCAATCAGAAATTCCGACAGCATCAATCATTTTTTTCTTTTGGATCATGTTCAAATGTTATGCAATATCCTTCTTTATTTGAGTTTGTGCATGAGTTTGTCTTGGAATACTGCATCTAGCAGGCATTTTATTATATATACAAATCCTGTATATATTCAAATATCTAAAATGTAAAAATTCGTAGTTTTATTTCATGTATATATTAAGTGTATAACTTTGCATCGGCCGTTTTTTTTCCGAAATTCGAGACTTTATTATAAAAAACTGGTTATACATTTATGATTCAAAGTATTGTCCATCGTTGGCCACTACTTTATTCCATCTTTCGGGCAGGGTACGAATCCCGCGTCGAAAAAACTGGTCATCTTTGGAGGAGATCCAATTTTTTATTTCTTCATAAGACCGGAAATGCTGATCAGCCAGGCCGTGTGCCATTGATCGAAATAAGTGATAGTCAGAGGGAGCAACGTCTGGAGAATACGGCGGATAGGGTAGAACTTCTCATTTCAACGTTTCCAAGTATATCTTGACCACTTTCGCAACATGGGATCGCCATGGCATTGTCATGCTGCAAAATCACTTTATCGTGTCTCTCGTTATATTGCGGCCGTTTGTCTTTCAATGCTCGGCTCAAATGCATCAATTGCGTTCGATACCGATCGCCTGTGATTGTTTCAGTCGGTTTTAAGTTCATAATACATTACGCCGAGCTGGTCCCACCAAATACAGAGCATCACCTTGGAGCCGTGAATATTCGATTTGGCCGTCGACGTGGAAGCATGGCCGGGGACTCACCATGATTTTCTGCATTTGAGGTTATCGTAATGAATCCATTTTTCATCTCCAGTCACAATGCACAGAAATCCCTTCCGTTTTTGCCTTTCAAGCAGCTGTTCACAAGCAAACAAACGCCATTCAACATCTCTCGACTTCAACTCGTATGGTACCTAATTTCCTTGCTTCTGAATCATTCCCATGGCTTTGAGGCGTTTTGAAATGGGTGATTGAGTCACTCCCAATGATCGTGCCAATTCTTTTTGATTTTAACACGAGTCTTGATCAAGTAATGCTTCGAAAATCTTCTCTCTTTCACCGCTATGCCGGTCTTCGACATTAAAATCACCATTCTTGAAGCGTTGAAACCACTCACGACACGTTCTTTCACTAATAGTGGCCTCACCATAAGTATTTGAGAGCATTCGATGAAAGCCTCAGCCGCAGATTTCTTCATATTGAAGCAGAAAATTAAAACCTCCCGCAAATGACGAGAATTTGGCTCGTAAACTGACATTTTCAATCGAGAATAACTTTATGATGCAAACACAAATCGACTAATGTTTCTATGGGGTTATGTTGACAGATGTTCAAGTTTATTGTATGACGTCTATGATCTATTTATTTCGCCCACCTGTAGGGAATTATGTTCTCAATATCTCACTAGCGCAGCGAGTGTAGAAAGCCTAGGGATTTTGTAGGTTGCGAGTTGCCTACAAGCAGCGTCAGAGAAAAATAACAAGCCAGATAGATTATGGCGTTCATCCTGTACAGTCATATTCATTCGAGCTTGAGTAATAAAGATTCATCGTTACCAGTTACAAGAAAAGTGTCGATCATTACCTCTTATATCACATCACACGACAAGCGTGGGCTTGTCTTGAGAATTTGACTCATCAATCGAGTCATTTATTCCCACACACCACTTACCACTAAAGCCATCTATAGGAAAACGGCGGAAGCAAAGTTATACACCTAATGTGTACAATAAAGGAAATATATACTTTCAAGATTAATAATATATATCACTTACGAAGATCTTACCAATTGTAAAATTGAGAAGGAAATTGCAGCACAAGCTTACTATGACTTTTACAGTCATCTAACCTGAATACTATAAATGGCATATTTCCACCATGGCTTTATGAAGATTTGATCTTCAGATCCAATCAGAGGAGATCGGATCACGCGATGCAATTTTACTCTCTCCCCGTAAGGCTCTTTAAGTCTGGCAATTATCGCTGACCCTTATTCGATACCAGAGAACAACTCCAACTGAATCGGGGATTCTTTGAAAAGGATAGCAATAGCTTGACAATACGCGCACGACTCTCTGCTGATGGTACTTGTGGCGATGGAAAGATTATAGCGATAGAACGAAGTTCATAGACGTCATTGAATGTTACCTCCTGCCCCGCCTGAGTTAATTGGAGTTCAAAAAGGCCTTGGAGCAAGTCAGTCGACGAGCTCCCCATTCTATCATTGCGGGAAGGGACTTCAACTCTCCCGCTGCCGAATGGAGGTCCCCGATCATAGAGATCCTCTGAGCGGCGGGGCTCGGCCTCGCGTTACTAAATGTGGGTCAAGTCAGCATCTGTGTGATCCCAAGATGAGTTGATCGTAGGTCTGACATACTCGTCCTCCGGGGCAACCGCGAGAGTAAGAGGTTGGAAGGTGTAGACCAACATGTTCGGAAAACTATCTGACCATCAACTGATCAGAAATTGTCTGCACTCCCCTAGAAGTGCAGATTCGCTGCCAACTGGAGCGAGAAGAGAAATGATGGGCCTTCAGGAAATTGGATCCCAAACGTCCATATAGCTGCCTGGCTAACTTTTGAGCTGGGCAGGCCGTTGGAAAAAGAGATTTGGTAGAACACGATGACGCAGCGATGTTCCGCAGCCGTCCGTTGCCCCGCCAGGTCACGTACTAATGACCCGGAGGAGTTAACCAAACTCAAGTGTTCCGGCATAGTCGCTAGACGTACATATGCGCGAGCCAGAAGGCGGGACAACGGGGAAGAAGTCGAAAGAATCGCTAGGGTACTCACAGAAATACGCAAGATACTTTGACTGGCAATCAGGCGGTCATAGACTATAAGACTTGGTGGCCACCCTAAACAAAAACCCATGGAGACGCCCATAACAAATCATATCCTGTATTACGTCCTACAGACGTCACGATTTTTTTTCTTCGACTTCACGTCGCGACTATGGTTGGCGTCTGCGAGACTCGAGCGGAGCCTTCTGATAACGGTCTGACAGAATTGAAAAGAGGGACCAGACAGGCTCCGCGAAAATTCGTAAATGCCAATCAATCCGAAAGGAATAACAACCTTAATGTAGGCCCGAAAAGAGACAAAATTGCAAAAGACATTATAAATGCACCGAAGTCACGCAATAGTAAAAATCTAAGTCTTGTCATCCGAGACTGACTAACAATTTCATCTTAGAAAAACAGGCGCCACGTCGCACTTAAAAAATTATAAAACGCATAGGATAACTTCCCACGGGAGCGTTATCTAAAATCAGACTCGCAACTGACAATGGTAGACCTGCACGCAAACCTATTTGTGCACAATAACCATTTGTTTACCTAACCGTATTATATTTTCCGCGAGAATAACAGAACTCGTCATCCGTCTCGGAGCAATCTTGGCTCTTTAAGGAAAACCGTAAATCACTTCTTTTCTTCTCGAAACTACTCTAACGATATACTCTAGATTAACAACGATAGGACGCTATAAAAATCGTAAATCTCGCGTGACATTGCAACTAACTTTTGCATTCTAGACAAAGGACGCCCTTTTTTCGGGGTATAAATAGAGGTCCCGCGGAAGCGCAGAGCGTCAGTAGGAAATTTTGAATCACCCGGTCCACGTCAGTGAAGTTCGCGCTCAGTTACAAGTTAACTCATTGTCTCAGGCAGTGCGGAAATTATTGGAACCCGCGCTAATCACGCCAGTTCGCGACCCCATCCGAGCGATCCCATGCGAACTTGTGAACAAATCGCAACTGGAATTACCAGCCATACGCCACTGCGACTGCTCTTCAGACGCTCTCCGCGACGACGGATCTCTTTGGCTACTCGCCTAGAACCTACCCGATATCTTGGATCAGCTAATAGTAAGTCGCCTTTATTTCCACATTTCCTCGCATCGAAAAACACATTCATTGTACTTGAATACATTTACACGCGTTTACAACGAACACGTCAAATTTAATCCTTCGATTCGTAGTGCGTACCATCAGCAAATGCGGACGAACCCCCTATAACCGGAGGAGTAGGCGGAACCGTTCTCCAGGGCCACCCACAATCGACTGGCGAACAATTCGTCGAAATCTCCTATTCATCTACACAACCATTGAATCTCATTTCTCCTCCTGTTATCAACCCCGTTATCCAAGAAATTCTCGATTATTTCCCTCCTCCTCTCGAGAAACGATTCCCTCCCCCTCCTCACGAGGAAGGATTCCTACTCCCTCCTCCTTTGGATCAACTCCCACCCCTCCCATTTCAATTGAATCCTGAGCCGATCGACTGAGATCGGATGTTCCGGTTCTTTCCGTCCCCTTCCAACGAAAGAGACAAATTAATCACTATATACATCCCCAAAAATCCCACACCTTACTCCTCTACAAGCACCTCATCCCAATGTGCTCCTACAACACTTTCCTCGCCTCCCATACCCGCTAAACCTTTCTCCTTTCCAAACACACACACACACACACACACACACACACACACACACACATATTCGCATACATCCATAAGCTATAATATATATTTTTTTATGTAAAGAGAAGTTTATAATGTATAAAATCCTGCTTTATTATTATTTTGCATTTTATTAATAAATGTAACTTAAGATATTTCCCTGTCTTTTATTAACATCACCTCTCGCATTCACTTCCCTCGACCTGAGATCGCACGAGGTCCAGTCCCGTGTCAAAAGAATTAAGTTCCTTGATCCAAAAAGTAAGATCGACGTTCGCACTGTCCAGCGGAACAGGTGTCATAGCGTCCCTTCGGACGTTAATCTATATTTCGGAACTGAAAAGGTGCATACGACTCACAGGTGTTCGCCTCCGCGCGTATACTTCTGAGATTGAGTCTAACCATCCTTCCATACCCTCTTCATTCTCTCTTATTCTCCTTGACCAAATTTCCAAGGGTTTGGACGTAACAAATTAATAAATGTAAATAAATAAATTACAAAAATGTAACTGGAAAATATTAAATTAATATTAAATTTAGTGAACAATTTATAATCTTATGTTTACTATATCCGTTTCTGTCATATTGTTAGATTGTTCAAAGTAATTTTAATACATTTCAGGCGCGCCAAATTTTTATACGTCACGTTTGGTTTTAAGAGTACATGCTAGTAGGTAAAATTAAAAAATTGAAATAATTGTTTTGCATTTAATAGTTTTAGATATGCAGAATATATAAATGATTAATTCGAACTACTACTATTAAAGGGATGCTGGAGTAACCAACTTATCGACAGTTGTATAAAAATCTTTGAAGTGACTGAACGGAATCATAAATTTACTGGATTAAAATAAACGCAAAATGAAGAGATGATACAATGGATGTTATACTAATATCTAAAAAAGTTAAGTAAGTTTTTAATTTTTTTTTTATTTGAATACAACCTCTACTGCACTTCTTATAATTTTGCGTCTACTTTAATTGTGTAAAAAGATTTTTGATTCCGTTCAGTCAATTCGGAGATTTTTGTATGACTGTAATGCCGATAATTTAGTCACCCCAGTATTACCAAATTTTAGCAGAAGTCACTATAAAAATAAACTTAAAATTTTAGACGTGTTTTTCTCAAAACTACATTTTTTTAAATTGGCGGACACGATTAAAGACACACTATATAGATTTATGAATGCTTTATTTCTTACAAAAATAACTTTTCTTTTATGGAATAGATTAGAACAATTTCGATATTTATGACAGTCTTTTTAGCGTAAAAAAGAATACCATTGTAAAATTTTAGATATAAAATCGACTTTTTTTAAAAACAGCTGCCATTTTACTAATTTTCAAGATAAATTTCTTCTACGAGTTTATTTTTTCGCGATACAAACAAATTAAGCGATATTTAAAGGGATATTCTAGTCTAGCGGGACAAAAAATCAATTTTCTTTTTTACATATTTCGCAAGTATTTGACATAAAGAATGTCTGCAAAAGGAATTAACTCGATAGTTACAGCATTTGATAGGGAGCGGTTTCTAGCTCGTTTTCGGGCCGCGCGGCGCACAATAATGCATTGTTAATCGGCATTTTTATTTCAGCTAAGAAAAATTGTTATTCTTAAAAGGCCATGTATTTTTGGAGTGGAGTCTTTTTAAAGGATTTATCTAACGATCAAGTTTGACTTTCCTGTGAAGAAACATTTATTTTCTCGGCTTAGTATGGCTTTGAATATTGAGGCGAGTGGACGCAAATTGTTTATTTACACGCAAAATATTAAAAATAAATAAAAAAGATGAAAAATTCGATCGAGTTCGTATATATTATATCAATTTTAAAAGTTATAAGTGTAATGAGAATGGCTATTGGTCAGCAAGTGGAGATGCAAAATTCAGGGACGAAGCTTGTGTCACTCGGTACTCTATTGACTTCGCTACAGAAGAGAAAGCAAATCGTAGGAAAGAAAGAGAACTTCTGTAACATTTTTACGAGGAAAAGAAAGGTTTTCTCTATGGCTTCGGTACAGTTGATTAATCAATTAAGTAAAATTATTTCTATATAATCAGTACAAAAAACTTCAAACTTTTTTATTGAACATTTTTCATTGATGACTGCCATGATATCTCCAGTTGATCAATCAAAAAAAACCAGTTGATCAATCGAGTCGGTCATGTGCACACATCTTCAGCATATAGCTATAGTTCCTACTACGATCAAGTCGAAATATATTTCTTTGTAATTTTTACAACTATTTTGATAAAAAAAATGGCAAAAATCGAAACTTAATTTTCGACATAACATTTAAAAAATTTTTAATTTTTCTTTTTTTCATTCTGATACCTGCTATGGCCAAACTCATACTAATTAAGAATTTTTGAGTTTTTTGTTTCAGATGAGCCGAAGAGCTGGAATTGTGACAGCCACAGACATATTTCTTTTTATCATTTTGTTTAATGTTTTATACATACTGATAACTTAAATTAAACTTTTTAATAAAAATTAAAAAATTCTGTATAATAATTAAACTTTTTAATACAAAAATTCTGAAACATTCTTCAAACATGTATAAATATGTAAGAAAAAACCCCGTCTCAAAATCATTATATTATATTTTTAAAAAATTCGCAAAAATAGCATAAAAATTCGGCTTTTAGACTAAAATCTAGAATATCCTTTTAAATGTTGTCAGATGATCTGGTGGACTTAAAATATGCAGCGAAATATCTTTTCCATGTAGACCTCTTTTCAGCGATTTGGCAAGGTCATTAATTAAAATAACTTAAAAAAATATTTCTTACATTCTGCAAAAATGAATAAATATTTAAAAAAAAGATTAGTTATAAAAATTTTATTCCTTTGCCCTCAAAAAATTCTAAAAAAAAACTTTTTTACGCTAAAAATCAGAATGTATTATTAAGATGTTTTATACACAATTGAAAATATGCGATAGAATTCATGAAATATTGCAGAATAATGCAATGCTAAAACTATTTCTAAAACTTGCTTAGTATATCAGTACACATGGGAGTACAATAAGATACAAGATATAATGATTACATTAAATTTTAATAACTACATAATAAATATATATATATATATATATATATATATATATATATATGAGTTTTTCAAGCTCGGCTTGTATTTGTATGCCGTGACTATGTACTATTAATACCAAATGTTAATACCAAATATCCTTAATGTAGTCCTTCTCACTGAATAAATATAATAACCTATCCTACTGTTCGTCATTAATTGTCGTATAAAATTATAATATCTATCAGATGCTTCCGATACTGTATCAGGCTACTCCTCTGATGAAGTGGACTGCAAGGTTCACGAAATGTTGGCATTCCAAGAATAGATCTGGACACGGAGGAAACTCACGAAACGCATAATCTTTATATAGATAACAATAATGTTATTCAATTACATTTTGAACTGTTTTTAGAAGTAAAAGTATGTAATATGTAAGTATGAAACATATAAATAAATAATTGTTAAACATATAAATAAATAGTTGTTTTACTTTATTTACATAGCGTTCTAAGTAATCTAAATTCCACGTAATCAAAAAAATTCAATTCATTAAAATGGATTGAAAAACTATATTCTCTGATACTGTATCAGGCTGCTCCTCGCCCTGATGAAGTGGATTGCAATGTTCACGAAACGTTGGCATTCCAAGAATGGATCTGGACAAGGAGGAAACTCGCGAAACGCATAATCTTTATATAGTAACCCGTGGAAGTTTCAAGAATATTATTGTTATCTATCTAATTGTTGTAGTAGATGGATTCACGAGGATTGTTTATCAAAAGATATATTTATGTTGTTTTGTAAAAACGTGTCTTGAAGTTTATTTTACATGTTATATTTAATTTATCGAATAAATTAAAATATCAAGGCTTTTTTAAAAAATGAGCAAATATAGTAGTCAACTATATTTGCTCGTTTTTTGAAAAAGCTTTGACATTTTAATTTATTGCATTGCATTTACACGAGCCTACTTTTCTATAATTTATTAAAGTTATTACTTATATTCTTATATTGTTTATAGTATGTTACAAATGTTAATTTTCATCATAAAAATTATTAATAATGTGTTTTTATAATATAATTAAAAAAACACAATAAATGTTATAATTAGCATTTTTTTGTATATGGCATATTTCCCGCATGGTGGTATATTATCCATTCTTCTTTCATATTTCTTTATTTTTAAAAATAAAAAATGAAAATATTCGATTCGAATCATATAAAAATAATAGATAAAGGATGGAAGAAAAAGATGAGTATGCATGTAAAATTACTTTAAATTGTAAATAATTACTCAAAAATCTAATTTCGCTTAAGTGTGGCAATGTAGCATATTCCCTCCTCTTACCTTATTACAATAATATATTGTATAATCACAGTACACAAGTACAAGCCGAGCTCAAAAAGCTGTTATTTATTTTATTAAATGTCATTCTATCAAACTATACTACACAATTTTGTTTAAGGAGATGCTGGATCGACGGCCGAACTTGATTGAGGTCGATAGTACAGGCTTTTTTAAATTCCAAATCGAATAATAGTGACATCCTTCATTCATTTTTTATACTTATTATATATCGTTGTGTCTTGCTCAAACGCATTCATCTGTCCTTATCTAACATATTGCATCGCCATCTCTTAGAAGATCGAACATCTACTACTAGACACAATTATTGCTTTGTTTATCATTCCAAGTCTTCGCTCAGCGTTCGTATACACGCAAGTCGATATTAATCTTTCTTTTTAAATTTATAATCTTCGTTTTATTCTCAGTATTGTTTGTGCGCTTAGTGTTGCGCTATCGTTTGGTCCATACGAGCTATAAAACTTTTGTATTAAGGAAATATGTATGTCAAGTGATTCTATGAGTTAAAAAATGTAAGTTTTTAACATTTTTTCCAATTTTAATATAAAGTCTGTTACAGCATCACCAAAAAAAAAAAATTTGCGTCTACTTTAATCCTGTAAAAGGATTTTTATTCTGTTCACAATAAATTTAGAGATTTATATCGATCTGCAATTTGGCCACTCCAGCATCTCTTTAATAGAGATAAGTTGGCTAATTTTTAAATAAAATTTTAACATAATTAAAATTTTTAATATAATATTATATCATAAAAAAGTATAACACTATATCTTAAAAAAGTGATTTAAATGTACCTGGGATAAAACAAAACTTATCAAAATGCCTGAAAATAAAATTGATTGAAACTGAACAAGTTTGGATCGTTGATAGGGCCATAAGCCAGTCATGAGAAGAAGAATTCGATGGTAATTAAAATGGCGATTCACGATGCAAATCATTACTGTACAAGCAATCATATGCGCTTGACTAACATATGTAGAAGTCGAAGACGATTTTTATATCCCTCATTTTCGCAATGTCAGTGCAATAATTTAGAATCTTCCCCTCTCTACAATTAATTCTTAAAATTATTTAATATATATTAAATTATTTATTATCTTAATGGTACATACGAGAGCGAATCACTCGTAACATAATAATGCTTTTGATAATGAATAATATTCTTACTCGGACGGAGCAAGGTGGTTGTGCCATCAATCGATTTAACACTGGAAATTTAACTGATGTTTACTTCCCACAGAAAATAATGCGCTCGAAACTTCTTACTCGAAATGCGCGCAGACGCAGTTGTCATTTCTTATCATGCTATGTTCATGTACACTTCACTGCATCGAATACAGTCGCGCAATACTTTTCTTCTTCACAAGTACGTCGATTCTTTGGTCTTATGTATTAGTAAAATCATCTACTTTGGTCTTATGTATTAGTAAAATCATCTAGAATTATTGTCAAAAAGTATTAAGCAAGATACAGATCTTAGAATACTTTACACTTGCAAAAATGTAATTTGCCTTAAAAATTAATATTTTTATTATATGCATTAGTTTTCACGATGTATATCTCTTATAGTATCGCATGTTTTTTTAATAAAATGCATTTTCAACAAAAAGTGCAAACATCGATTATTTAAATAGCCATAAATTTTATGATTCAACTTTCTAAACAGAGCAATGGACACGTAGTAAAATCAGTGTAGACATAATAGGAACGGTACGTATTATTTCATAAGTTCCTACGTGAATAACATTCTACTCGTTTTAAAAGAGGAGTCTCGTGTAAAGAATGAAAATGTAATATCGTGGAATTTCTTTTTATATAATGTAACGGATCGTTTTAAAGATTTTTTATATTTTATTATATATTTTCAAATATATAAAAAATTTTTTTATTAAGAAATGAGTGATTTTATAGGATCCTTAAGTAAATGTTGACGCGGCCTCTTCGGAGTTATGAATTGGCAGGAGTTTTTTGTACTTGTCTGTAGCAAAAATATAAAATAATTCTCATTTCATTATTAAATTTTTTTGTCGATAAACCAATAAAAAAATGCACTTGATAAAATGGCAGCATTTGATCAAAAAATTACGATTTCGATTCAAAAATTTTATTTTTGCAATAAAAAATTGTTCAAATTAATGTAGTAATGTAATCTTATAAGTTCATCGTTGAATGAATAAACTTCATGTATTGCACTGATATAATTTGATTGATCAAATAGTTTCTGAATAATCTTTTTTGTTAGTTTTAAAAAAGTCATTTTAAGAAAAACGCGTTTAAAGTTTTTGAAAAGTAAATATTATATTATCATAAGGTCTGTTTTTTTATTCCTGCATTAGATTGCATTAGAATTTTCTTTCTCGCTTTTGAAAAATGCCAAACATATATCTATTTTACTTTAAGTTCCAAAAATGTACACCAGTTCAACTATAGAAAAAAATCCATAGAATCGAGCGAAGAGTTTCGTATTCCTGCGCATAAAAAAAGATTGAAAAATTCCTTAAAACTTCGTATTTTATTCTGTAACTTTGGAAATATATTTTTTGTATTTTATTCTGTAACTTTGGAAATATATTTTTATGTACTATTTTTTATATGTACTATTGATTAAAGTAAACAAAATTTTTGATTTTTTTGTATCGGTTATACGAGTCTCCATCCTTAATGTTTAAAGTTTTTTTTATTCAAAGTAACGTTATTTAAAAGTGAAAATTGTTTTACAATTGTCGATCATAATCAAAACAATTACTTCTCTAAGTACTTACGTCATGGATAATGCACATTACACGCACTTTAAAAAAAACATATATCCTTAGTATCTAATATTATCCAAAAAAATAACATAAAAGAGAGAATAAGTTTATTTTTAAATATATCTGTTACAATAAAAATGATTTTCGAATGATAAATTTTCATACATCATTGTTGCATAGAATGCACAACAGTAAAATAGGAAATCGATGACTTTGTTAGCTAGAATAAAATATATTTTATCTGTATTTTGAGTCAAATAAGTATATGTTATAAGTAATATAAAACAATGATTTTTACCGTAGCAAAAAATAAAGATAATGTAAATATTCCTAAATTAAGACTAACAGTTTTATTACCTCTTTGCAAGAGAAACAATATCAGTTTTTGCACTTGTGCAATGATTCTACGTACTACCGGACATTATATCTATGTATTCAAAATTATATTTAAAAAAAAATGCACCTAACTTACTAAATAATAAAAAGTTGATTTTTATAGTATATATTATCTCTTACGCTGTGGAGAATACATAGTCAATTGCGATCCATAATTTTTTGTCCAGCATGATTGGCTAGAAATAAACATACAACAAAAATTACACCTACAATTAAAAGATGTGTTATAAATTGTTCGACATCATCTTCAAGTCGTAGTTTCAGAACTCTGAAATATAATGCACTTGACGTTTATACGTATTATAATACACACTCGATTTGAATTATTTATAGAGTTATAAAACGTTCTTTTTCGCGTAGATATTGGGAAACTATACAGGATAAATTAAAAGTCTGGACACAGCCGAATATTTCAAATAACAAAGCATTTTTGAGAAAAATGTTTTCATGTATGTACAAAAACTGTAGAGTTTTAATAAGTGTATTAAAGCCATACAAATTTGACCTGGGCGTAAATATGGAGCTCTCAAAGTCAACTTTAAAATTTTTAATAAAAAATTTCACTTTTTATTTAATATTCTTGTAGCTGACACTGAAGTCTTTTCGAAACACTACAATAAAACTTCTTTTGATTAGTATCTTGCGAGACATGAATTAACAAAATTCAAATACAGACGACATTAGTATTATCCAAAATGTTCAACCGCTAAAACTTTTTGATTGTTGTTCAGTCATAACTTTGATAATATTTGCCAAAACAAATATTATCAGAAACAAGCCACAAGAATACTCAATAAAAAATGATGATTAAGATTTTAAAACTTAAGAGTTCCTCCATATACACTCTATCTCACATTCAATATAATAGATAGTATTTAACTTAAGAGAGCTTTCTGAAACACTATAATTAAGTTCATTTTCACTAAGTATTTTGCGAATTATCAGGTTTGAAAGTTACAATACTATCGGCATTACACAAGATGTTCGACCGACGGCTAAAACTTCTTGAATGTTGTTCATGTCCTGAATAACATTTGTTAAAATTAATAAATAGTAAATCTTAACATTTGTTAAGATCTTAACATTTGCTAAGATCATTGAAGATTATTTCTCTTATTTTCATTTTTATATAAAAATAAATTTTCAGTCAACAACATTCTCTGACCAACAGTTCTGAACAACATTCAAGAAGTTTTAGCTGTTGGTTGAACACCTTGTATAATATTAATGTCAGCAATATGGTAACTTTCAAGCCTTATAACTCGCAAAGTACTTAATGAAAATGAATTTAATTACAATGTTTTGGAAAACTCTTGAAGTAAGCTATAAGAATATGTAATGAAAAAGGAGAATTTCTATTAAAAACATTCATGTTGATCTTGACCTTGACAATGCTATCCTAGGTCAAATAACTACTATCGTGGAATGCATCTTTTTAAATCTTACAACTTTTGTAAAAAATATTTTTTTCTAAAATGCATCGTTTATGAGATATTTGGGTGTCCTGATTTTTGGCATACCCTGTATATAATTATATATAAAATATGTCAATTTGATATATAATTTTATATTTAATAATTATGTGTTTTCGCGGGATGTCCAGATCCATTTTTGGAATGCCAACGTTTCGTGAATCTTGTAGTCCAATTCATTAGGACGAGGAGCGGCCTGATACTGAGCTGCGGTCCGTTTTGTTTATATTACGCTGCTTGTTGAAGTGGTGGGGGAGAAAGAAGAAAATTTTGGATGCAGGATGGAGAGGTGGGGGAAATTGGTCGGTCTTCAATAACTGGGAAAATGGTTTTCCATATTTTATTTATGTTGTAGCCATTATCTCTATTTAGATTGTTAGGGTGTTTTTGTATCTCTATGACTTGTCTATTTTCTTGAAAAGTATGATGTAATGTTGGCTATTGGAGTCGTTTTGTCAAACAGTATTTAATATTGTGTTCTGATAATGCTGACTGCGTGACGTGTTTTAGCCTGACATCACATTGGTGTTCTTTCAGGCCATTCTCCTGATTTCTCTAATGTATACTTGTCCGTAGGAACAAGGTATTTTGTATACTCCTACGGTGCTGAGTGAAGGTCTTTAGGATTTCTTAAGATTTATCCTATCTTTTTATATACTCCTACGGTGCTGAGTGAAATGAAAAAATATTTAATTATAGTGTTTTGAAAAGCTCTTAAGATAAACTATAAGAAAATAAAATAAAAAACAAAGCGTTCTATTTAAAAAGTTAAAAATGACCTTTATACAATTACTTATGATCAAATTAATGGCACCATCTTATGTCCCTCTCGAAACCATACAACTTTTGTCTGAAACATTTTTTCGTATCTTTCATATTTTTCAAGATATTTGCCTGAGGCGATTAAAATGAAACACACGGCATAAACATTCTTTTTATGATAAATTAATTATTTCATGTTTGAGAAGAAGTTTTTTTTGTTAACAAAAGTTAGAAATTATATCTATCAGAAGAATTTAATGTCGAAATAAAATATTCTATCTTTAGCAAATGCATCTTGTTATTGCAATAATAACTATCTGATGACAGAATAGGAATAAATGTTATTTATTCAAAAAAAAGTTTCATACATGGTTACATATAACTATATAAATTACATATAACAATATAAAATTATATTCTTGAGGCTTCCACGGGTGCTTTCTATATAAGAATTATGCGTTTCGCGGGTTTCCTCCGTGTCCAGATCCATTCCTGGAATGCCAACGTTTCGTGAATCTTGCAGTTCACTTCATCAGGGCGACGAGCACTCTAATACTGAACTGTTTCTCCGGGCCGTTCTGTTTATATTACGTTACTTGTTGGAGTGGTGGGGGGGAGGGGACAAGTGGGGGAAATTGGTCGATCTTCAATAACCGAGAGAACCGAGTTCGTATTACATACGAATAAGTCATGAAGACCCACATTCCTCTAAAAGATAGAAACAGAAATACATAAATCTTGTCCTTCACAAAAATCCATAATCTTCTTTATTTAAAGTCAAAAACCTATCCAACAAAGACACTATTACTCTTGAGATCTGTCTCAAGACACTATATCTGCCCTTGCCAAAGGTTCTAAATTCGCAGTGACACCTAGAAAGATTCCAAAGGAAGAGATTATCAGTCAAATAGAGTCTACCATCTAGCCATCAGAACAAGCAGATAATATCCAGGTAATCTGTATATCCTTTCCAAAGTCAAACTCCCTCCACCAAACATCACTAGACAAGAGCGATTGGCTCTCAAGACCTGAACAATGACACAGACATCATGCTTCCAACCGATAAAAGCAACATGAAAGTAGTCATGAACACATCAGACAAAAAGAAAAAAATTAAGAACCTTCTCTCAGGCAAAGTATACAAAAAGCTTAACAAAGATCCAACTAATACAATCGCACAAAACACCAAGATCAACATTTCCAGTAAAACCAAATCAATATTAAAACCTACAAATCCTCTCCCACCAAGATTATACAGACTACCAAAAGTACACAAATCAAACATCTCCCTCAGACCAATTGTCAGCGCCATACACTCCCCGACATACAATTTATCCCGCTTCCTAGTACAAATACTACAACCCCTCACTGGAAAATTCGAATCATACATAACCAATTCAACGGACTTTATACAAAAGATGCAAAAAGTCCGACTACGTCACACAGATCTGTTTGTCAGTTTCGACGTAGAATCGCTTTTCACACAAGCATCAATAAATGATACATTAAACATAATAAAAGCTTCACATGAAATCTTCTCCGATCTCATTCCAATAATAGAGCACCACTTACTTTTTCTATAACAACCAATTTTATGAACAAACTTTAGGATCGCCAATGGATTTTCCTATTTTTCCTGTAATCGCCAATATCTTCATGGAATATTTTGAGAAAGAGGCCATAAAAGAAACACCCAAAAAACCAGAAATTTGATTCCGTTATGTAGACGACACATTCGTAATATGAAGACACGACAGAGTCGAATTCCGTAAATTCCTTATTTTCCTCAACAATCAACTAATATCCACTTCACTGTAGACACAAAGGAAAATGGAAAACTTCCTTTCCTAGATGTTCTTGTTTCTAAGAAAGCTGACGGTACTTTAGGCCATCAAGTGTACAGAAAATCATCACACACAGATAGATATTTATCGAGTTGCACCACCACCCAGCACAAAAACTGTCTGCAATCAACTCACTTGTACATAGAGCTTTCACCATCTCTGACAAAGAATATCTACGGACAGAACACAATCACTTAAAACTAATTTTACAGAAAAATGGACACGACAAAAAAGACATAATTAAAACAAATAAACATGACAAACAAGACAACAGTCTCTGACACACAACCAGACGAAAAGATTCATTCTCTCATATATCGAAAGAACAACAAATCGCATATTAAACAAACACAATATCCGAACTAAGCTTTATACAAAATACCTTGTTCCTGCGGACAAGTATACATTAAAGAAATCAGGAGAGTGGTCAACCTAAAAGAACACCAATGTGATGTCAGGCTAAAACACATCACGCAGTCAGCATTATCAGCACAATATTAAATACTGTTTGACAAAACGACCCCAATAGCCAACATTACATCATACTTTTCAAGAAAATAGACAAGTCATAGAGATACAAAAACACCCTAACAATCTAAATAGAGATAATGGCTACAACATAAATAAAATATGGAAAACCATTTTCCCAGTTATTGAAGACCGACCAATTTCCCCCACCTCTCCGTCCTCCATCCAAAATTTTCTTCTTTCTCCCCCACCACTCCAACAAGCAGCGTAATATAAACAAAACGGACCGCAGCTCAGTATCAGGCTGCTCCTCGTCCTAATGAATTGGACTGCAAGATTCATGAAACGTTGGCATTCCAAGAATGGATCTGGACAACCCGCGAAAACACATAATTATTAAATATCAAATTATATATCAAATTGACATATTTTATATATAATTATATACAGGGTGTGCCAAAAGTCAGAACACCCAAATATCTCATAAACGATGCATTTTAGAAAAAAATATTTTTTACAAAAGTTGTAAGGTTTAAAAAGATGCATTCCACGATAGTAGTTATTTGACCTAGGATAGCATTGTCAAGGTCAAGATCAACATGAATGTTTTTAATAGAAATTCTCCTTTTTCATTACATATTCTTATACCTTATCTTAAGAACTTTTCAAAATGCTATAATTAAATATTTTTTCGTACTTTTCGAGTTATAAAGCTTGAAAGTCACAGTATATGTCGGCATTAGCATTACCCAAGGTGTCCAACCGACGATTAAAACTTCTTAAATGTTGTTTCGAGTTTGATATTCTCAATTTGATATTCTCGTTATTTTATAGCATTTTTAACTAAAAACTCGTTCAGTGGCAGCAGCACTACACGAGGTTGCCAAAAGTGCGAGTTTTTTGCATTCCCAGCTAAACGTGTGTCGACCTTAATGCGGTTTTACAATGCATTTGTCGTTACATTTGATGACATAAAATATTGCGTAATTTGTTATAAAAGGATTTATATGTCAAAAGGATGCATACATGTCTATTATTTTATAAGCTGTTATTCTGGAAACGCGAAAATGACTTTCTAACTGCAATAGTAACATAACTATTGGTAGCACTATTACACGATATATCCTGGAAAAAATTTTTCATGAATGATTATATAAATATACATACATATATAAACGCATATAATTATCTAATACGTATATAATATATAATACATACGCATATTTCATATGTTTATATATGTCCGTACATCTTTCTTTCTTTTGTAAAATTATTGTTTAGTATGATAAAAATAATAATAATAATAAAAAAACGTAAGAAATAATTAAAAGAATATTACGAAAATGATCTTTTTAATTATCGTTTTCTCATTATTGTTTATATTTTTCTTATACTAATAATTTTACAAGAAAGAATGGCATACGAATGTATACGCGTGTATATTCATATGTCCGCGGACATATTTCATATATAATTAAATATGTTTATATATATTTATGCATGTTCATACGTGAAAAATTTTTACTGAGATACTATTATTTTACTTAATATTCAGGAATATAGAAAATTATGTGTATTTACTATCTTATCCGTATTAATTATGTATATTTAATATCTTATCCATAAGGTTATGCTCTACTATAATAAAATTTGGTCTTCGGAATTTTTCATGGATTATCTTTTAGGAATAATTCCTCTTCATTTCTGCTAGATGATGAAGAAAGTAAATCTAGCAGTTTAAACGCTAATCGTATCCATATTGCCATCTCACGTAGCCATATTGAACTAAACTGGTATTGTTTCTAGGAGTTCGTGCCGAATTTTTACACTAAAATACAAAAACTTGGCATTAGGCTTCTCAATGAAACAGCGTGCATCGTTTTCGTGCGCACCGAAACATGCGCACGCTGCTCTTGTTTAATGCGCACTCAATGCGCACCAGTGCGGCCAATGAAATACACTATCGTAAGGCTTGTTCTTTTTGACTGAACTTTTGCACCAAACTGGTTCATCTTTCTTCCTCTTCTTTTCTCTGGAGAGAAAAGCCCTTGTTTTTTATACAAAGAGCCCTTCTTTTTTATACAAAGAGCGCTAGTGATATACATGATCAGCGAGCGCTGCGATCTGTACTATGTTAGTGTCTCGGTCGGTTTTTTCAAAACAACAGGATCGGTAAAGTCAGTAATGATGAAACACATTGGTAATTGCTAACTAAACTAGGAAATTATAATGAAAAAGCGCTTTATTCGATCTCGATCTCCATTTGTTTATAACTTAAAATTTAACAAAACGAGATTGCACGGAAATGAAATTATACACTAGTATTTGTTAACTAAACTAGGAAACGATAATGACAAAGCAATTTATTCGATATCGATTGTTATTTGTTTATAATTTAATATTTAACAAAAGGAAATTAGATGAACGAAATTATATACTGGTATTAGTTAACTAAGATGGGAAATGATATTGAAAAAGCGATTTATCTCTATTTGTTTATAATTAATATTTAACAAAAAGGGATCGAATGGAAATGAAATTATATACTAGTATTTATTGACTAAGGTAGGAAATGATAATGACAAAGCAATTTATTCTATTTGTTTATATGTATGTATGTATATATGTATATATTTGTTTTTTCTCTTAGGATTACACTTCATTTTACATATACCTCTTATACTAACTTAAAAACTAACTTACTCTAACTCAACCTAACCCACATCTATTTCACTCGCTCTCTCTCTCTCTCTCTCTCTCTCTCTCTCTCTCTCTCCCCCCTCTTTTCACAATCTTGTTTTCTATTCAATCTTGTTCACGAAAATATCCCTCTCACTTTTTTACTTCGAAATTCTTATTCAAATCCCTTCCACCTCTTCCTTTCTCCGTTAATCACTCTCTACACCTGCCTCTTCATTCTTGCTTCTTCTGTTTCTCTCTCCCATCTTTCATTTTCCTCCTGTTTCTTTCTCTCACATACCTCTTTATATTCTCTCTTCTCCCTCCTATACTCCCTTTATTTCAAATTTTTCCTCCATACCCTTAAGCCCCTCTTAACTTCTTCTTTCTTCGTCCTACATTTCTCACCCCACTATCCTTTTATTCTTCCCCTCTCTCCTCTTCTACTTTCTCCTTTTCTATAGCCTCTCTCATTCTTGTTCCTAGTTCTTCCAGTATTTCCTGAACTTTCCTCTCTATTCCTTCTTCCCCTCTATTCTTCCTATTCTATTTTAAATAATTCTCTTCCTTCCTCGTTCCATATTCCTCTATTCATCCTTCTTTCCCTGTTCCTTATTTTTCCTACTTCTCCTCTTCCGTCTTTCATCCGTACCACTAGTGATCTGAGTTTACCTGATCTCCTATCTCCAAACTCACCACTTCTTTCCTTATCTTGTCGTTCACTAATACGTAGTCAATAATCGGTTCCCCCTATGTAGGTTCAATTCCCTCTCTCGCCATCGTGATATCCTCATTTACTATTGCCCATCTTCTCTCTTTAGTATGCTCTTTAGCAGCCTCTTTCATTCCTTATTCACTTTCTTGTCCACAGACTTTCTTTTCAATCCTTCCTGATCTCCCCCCCTCTAAGCCTAATCTTTCTCCCTCCTCCCCTGTCCTCACGTTAAAATCCCCCATTCGTTCTTATTTCCTCCTCTCTTCCCTCCATCCATTTTCTTAACAGCTCTTTCCCTTCCATATCCCCATTCACATATACCCCTACTATTCTTAGCTTCTCCTTACCATGCTTATAGGGTTACGTCTAGTTGGGTAGGGTTTTCGAAAAAAATCGAATTTTTTTTATTGTTTTCTTAAAGTATATAATCTTAATAATATTTCCTCAAAATTTTAAAAGAATCAGTGCATTCAAAAGTTGGTGCACTCATTCAGTAGGTATTTAGAGAGTGCTAGTCAAGAGCAACAGCTCCGCAGGCGTCCTATTGTGTCGCTCGAGATTCATGGTCACGTATACTTTCAAGTACATTAGTATTAGTATTTTTTGAAACCTCTGTTCGAAAATTAAAATTTTGAGGCAGTTATGTATAGGCTTTCGAACGTTCAACATCGAAAGTACGTTACGATCAAAGTAAATTAACTTTTTTCTGTGTTATGTCCTACAGACGCCACGATTTTTTTTTCTTCGGCTCCACGTCGCGACTATAGTTGGCGTCTGCGAGACCCGAGCGGCGCCTTCTGATAACGGTCTGACAGAATTGAAAAGAGGGACCGGACAGGCTCCGCGAAAACTCGTAAATGCCAATCAACCCGGAAAGAATAACAATCTTAATGTAGGCCCGAAAAGAGACGAGATTGCAAAAGACATTATAAGTGCACCTAAGTCTCGCAATAGTAAAAATCTAGGCTTTGTCATCCGAGACTGACTAACAATTTCATCTTAGAAAACAGGCGCCACGTCGCACTTAAAAAAATCGTAAACGCATAGAATAACTTCCAACAGGAGCGTTATCTGACTCGCAACCGACAATGGTAGCCCTATTTGTGCATGGTAACCATCTGTTTACTTAGCCGTATTTTCCGCGAGAATAACAGAATTCGTCATCCGTCTCGGAGCAATCTTGGCTCTTTAAGGAAAACCGTAAATCACTTTCTTTTCTTCTCGAAACTACTCTAACGATGTACTCTAGATCAATAACGATAAAACATTATAAAAATCGTAAATCTCGCGTGACATTACAACTAACTTTTGCATCCTAGACAAAGGGCACAACGCCCTTTTTTCGGGGTATAAATAGAGGTCCCGCAGAAGCGCAGAGGATCAGTAAAAAGATCAAGCTAATTCAGTTCGCATCGGTTTACGTCTTCGAATGCGGGAACTCCTTACTAAAACTTGCGCTAATCACGCCAATTCGCTGTTCCATACCAGTGCAAACTTCTGGGCAAATCGGCACCGAATCATTGGGCGTACACCACTGCAACTGTCTGTCTGACGCTCTCTGCAGACGACGGATCTCCTTCCACGAGTCACCCACCGGAACCTATCCGATATCTTGGGCAACTAAAAGTAAGTCGCTACTCCTTCCAATCGATTCTCTCGTTTCCCCGCATGGCAACACACATATATCTATACTTATATACATTGGCGTCCGTTTCCAAGAACATACATGAACGTCATTTTTAACCCTTCGGTTTGTAGTGCGTACCATTCGAAAACGTGGAAGAACTCCCTATGTCCGGAGGAGTAGGCGGAACCGTTCCCTTGGGCCACTCACAATCGCGCCGCCTCAACCGACCGACGAACAATTTAGCGAGGTCTCTTACTCATCATTACAGACACAACCTTTTAGATCTCATCTCTCTTCCTGTCGACCCCGCCATCCGAGAAATTCTCGGTTATTCCCCTCCTCCTCTCGAGGAACGATTCCTTGCCCCTCCTCCTCACGAAGAAGAATTCCCACTCCCTCTTCCTCCTTCGGATCAACTCCTGCCCCTCCCATTTAGATTAAATCCCGAGTCGATCGACTGGGATCGAATGTTCCGGTTCTTTACGTCCCCCTCCGACGAAGGAGACAGATTAGTCACCGTGTATATCCCCGGAAATCCTGCACTTTACACCGTCCTTTATAACACACACACACACACACACACACCCATAAGGTGTTAATTATATTTTTGTATAATAAAAAAAGGGATAGAAGAAGTTTATGTAATATTTTTCTATTTTTAATAAATGTAACCTAAGGTATTTTCCTTCACTTATTAAAATCACCTCTCGCATTCATTTCTCTCGAATACCCGATCGTACAAGATCCCGGATCAAAGGGATTAAATTCCTTAACTCAAATAATAGGACCGACATTCGCACTGTCCAGCGGAACAGATGTCATAGCGTCCCTTCGGACGTTGACCCACATTTCGGGACTAAAATGGTGCGTACGACTCACAGATGTTCGCCTCCGCGCATATGCCTGTGAGATTGAGTCTAACCGTCCTTCCATACCCTCTCCATTCTCCCTCATCTCTTTGACCGAATTTTCAAGGGTTTGGACATAACATCTGTATTTATTACAGCTTTTGCCGCTTTTTTATAATTATGGCTTCTCATCATAAAGTTTCATGTGAGCATTATCAAACAATGTACACAAGTCAAGGCCAAAAAAAAGGAGGCAAAGTTTCAATTCAAAAACACAGCACAGATGAGAATAGTTTCATGGAAGAAAATTAAGCTTGGCGAAGAGGTGCCGCTTGATTACTCGATCGAATACGGAATTTTGAATTTTATTACAGTCTTTTCGGCTCTTTCGCAATTTGTAAAATGCAAAGTATGTGATGGTGACATTAAATTTCCACCAACAGATACGCAAGGTTTAGGCTTCAAAATTGCGGTCATGTGTGATAAGCAACGAAACATTCCTTCGAGTTCATTTATGAATCATTCATACGAAAAATAATAAATAGATATTTTATTTTTACATGCAACTTGTGCAAAATTTTGCGGTCTCATGGATATGCCGCCGTTTTTCTTTCACAGTACTCATGATATTATATTACAACACATACGTATTACTGTAAAAATGTATTCGATTTATTCGCAAAATTAGCTGTGAAGCAAGAAACTAGAACAGACTAATGGACCGAATAAAAATCATTTAACAATATCTGGTGATGGTACATGGAAGACACGTGGATTTACTTCACTATATGGAGTTGCTTTCTTGATTGAACATTATACTAATAAGGTTTTAGATGTCATAGTGAAAAGTGCATACTGCAAAATGTGTGAATCGTGATAGAAGAAATTAAATGGAACCGAGTATGAAGAATGGAAGGAAACCTATGAATCATCATGTTCACAGTTAATCACTCTGGTTCAGTAGGGAAAATGGAGATCGATGCCATTAAATGTTTAAACGTTCCGAAGGTCTGCACGATGTCAAATATGTTAACTACGAGAGCAACTCAATAAGTTCTTAGAAAATCTGTCAGAGGGCACTCGCAGTCACATTGCTTTTTGACAAGTAGCATCTTTCAGCTGATTACTATCAAATTTTGAGCAGAATTAATCGCTGATTTTATTTTTGCAGACGATTAAAGCGAACAACCTTTATATTTTTTGCAAAATGGAAAAAAACGAGTTTCGTGCAGTGATCAAACATTTATGAAAGGTTTAACGCCAAAAGAAATCAAAATCGAATTGGATAATGTTTGTAGCACATCTGCAGCGTTTGAGACTGTATACAATTGGGTGAAAGAATTTAAACGTGGTCGTACATCCACATGTGATGCATCTCGTTCGGGACATCCAATTGAGGCTGCTACGCCCGAAATCATCGATAAAGTCCACGATTTTGACTGATCGACGAGTGAAAGAGCTTGTTGAGGCCACAGGCATATCACATAGCACAATGATTTCAATTTTGCACGAACAGTTGGGTATGAAAAAGCTATCGGCAAGATGGATGTCGCATTTGCTCACTGTGTGGACCGTGTGACCGCATAAGCACGACCGTATGACAATTTTAAAACAACATTTGGAGATGTTCCAACGTAATCCAGATGAATTTCTGCGTTGATTCATTACTGTGAACGAAACATGGATCCATTACTTCACACTTGAAACAAAGGAACAGTTAAAACAATGGATTTCACCGAGTGAACCAACTCCGAAGAAGGCGAAGACCGTGAAGTCGGCCGGAAAGATGATGGTCGCAGTTTTTTGAGATGCACGCGATATATTATAATTCATATCGATTACTTTCCGTCGAAGCAAACGATCAATGGCGATTACTAAACAGCCTTATTGGACCATTTCAACAACATTTTAAAGAAAAAGCATCCTCATTTGGCGAAGAAGAAAGTGTTCTTCCATCAAGACAATACACGGGTTCATACGTGCCCGGCACCGATAGCCAAATTCAACAAATTCCTACGAATTGCTACGAATTGCTTCCCCATTCAACATATTCGCCTTTAACCCCCTGCGACTATTTTCTGTTTCCAAACCTGGAGAAATGGTTCGGAGGAAAGAGATTCACTACTAGAGAGCAGTTTCATCGCCGAAACAGAGGCTTATTTTGAAGGATTGGACAAATCATATTATTCGGACGGCTTGAAAAAGTTGAAGAATCGTTGGATCAAGTGTATCGAGCTGAAAGGAGATGAACTATGTTGAGAAATAAAAATGAATCGATCAAAAAAAGTATTATTTTGCTATGTTTTTCTAAAAACTTATTGACTTGCTCTCGTATATTGGAGACTCCAAAACTTACAGTGATATCCTGAAATCATCGCCTTACGCAGATATTGACATTGTAAAAAAGGAGTGCATAGAGCACAAAAGCAAATAGGCAGTAGGTTGCGTGAGTGCAAAAAGAAAAATAAAGGACTCGGAGGCAAGAGAAAATTGACCGGAAAAATGATCGACAAATTAACTGTGTATTACTTGCGATTTGTCGATACACTGATTCGACCGAAGCAATGGAAAGTGCGATTTGGGTCATATTTGATCATTACAACTCTACCAACGAAGCTCCGCGTCACGAAAAATGCCTCCCGGAAGTGACTCGTGGCAGATTATGCAACGCTACTTGAAGATAAAAGGAATGAGAACGGGATTTTCGAGCACACGTATAAGCCTCTTCTGCCAGATGTTTTGACAGCTATCAAGCCCATCTATAAGAATTTATCTAAAAAGGAACTGCTTGAAAGATGCGTAGGCGGATTCGCTCAGAACAATAACGAAAGTTACAATCGACTGATTTGGAAAATCAGCTCGAAGAATCTTCCGGGCGGTGGACTCCCAGTTGAAATTGCATCTGCCTGCATTTTTAACGAGAGTAATATAGCCTATTTGAAGATTTTTTTAAGCATTAGGCGTGCCTTATGGTCAAAATGCCCATTCATATATTGCAAAGCAAAACAAGGCTCAAGTGATGATTAGTGAGCAGCGTGCATAAGAGACCACTAGAGAGGAAAGGATGACTCGCAGACAGCATCAACTTGATGTCTTGGATGTGGCAATAGAGGCAGAAGGGACCTTTCATGGCCCTGGAATAGATAGACTTTATGTAAGTTGAAGAAAATTTATTTTAACTGTAAAAAATATAGACTTGAATCGCAATTATCTCGAAACTGTGTTTTTTTTTATGCCGTTGCAGTACAAAGTCTCTCAAAAATTATTACCAATCGATTTCAAATTTTACATGCTTATTTGTTATCACAACAGCTAGGGATTGGACGAAGAAATTTTCATTTCGGTCAAAACTTTATTTTTGCAAAAAAACAAAATTCGTTTACCGTGAGAAAGTGATTTTTTTGTAAATTGTTGCCATTTGTTTAAAAATCAATATTTAATCAAATCCTTCGTCCAATCCTTTCGTACAATATATTATATATATTACAATATATAAGAGATATACAATATATTTCAGATAAGCGAGGCTGGAGATATTGTGTACACCGTAACTGATGCTAAAAAAAGGCGTTCTGGGAGATCTCTGTCATTTTTCATTATTTTTGAATACAAAAATTTGTAAAAGTATATTAAAACATGCACTTTAAGATATCGTTTTATTAATTTCAATAAATATTCATAAAACCTGCAAAAAATTCTTAAATATCACGTAATTTTCTCGAACCCAACTACGCGTAATCCTTTAATTCTTCCTTTTATAATTCTTTTCTCTTTCATACTTTCTCTCTCTCTTTGCTCTGCTAATTCCTTTTTAACGCCCACTATCATTCCTCCCATCGCTCTTCTTTTTTTGTTTCTCTTTCTTGCTTCCTGCACTTTCCACTATCCTTTTGGCAATTTCCACAGTTTTTCCCTTCCATCTATGTTTCCATCACCTTCTAACTCTCTAATGTTTCTCAAAATTCTCTGTCTTTATTTCCCACTCCCACCACATTCCAAAAGACTTTTCAGATCTCTTTCTCCCTCCCACTCCTCTTTCATTTCCCCTCTCCCTTCTCTTTTCTCTCCTCCCTCTTGTCCCTTCCTCACCTCTTCTCTCCCTCCTCTTATTCCCCCTGCTTTTGCGTCCTCTCTTCTCGATTTTTCACCTTTTCTTTTTCTCCTTCTTTTATTACTCTCTCTCTCTCTTACTTCTCTTCAGCTCCTTCTTCTATCATCCCTTAGATCCTCCTTCTCTTCCTCCTATTTCCACTATATGCCCTCTATCCATATTTCCCATTCCCTCTCTCTTATTCTATTTCTCTGTATCTCCTCTCTCAGCGCTATCTGTCTTATCTTCCACTTTATCTTTCTTTCCTTCCATTAATCGTCAAATTCCCTTCTACTCTACACCTCCCTACCTTTCAACTTCTCTTTGTTCCCCATAATATCCCTTTTTATCTCCTCATTCCCTATTCTTAATATCCACATGTTCCCTCTTTCTCTTCTACCCAACTCTATTTTTTCTATTTTCTCCACCCTAACTATTATTCCCAAATCTTTTCACATTCCCTCTATTCTTTCCTTTAAATCCTCTTTCCCCTCCTCTAAACTCCTTTATTATGATATTCTTTCTTCTATCCCCCTCTCTCTTTCCTCTGCCATCTTCTTTCTAATTGTCTAACCTTTTCCTTCCATTCCTCCTCTTCTCTCTTCTTATTCGCCTCTCTTTTATCCTTATCCTTCTCTCTTCCCTTTCCTTCTCCTCCATTCTCCCTATCTTCACCCTCTCCAAATCCCATTCTATTTTCTCAATCCTTCCTTTAAATTCTTCTTTTTCCTTACTCCATTTTTCTTTCTTATCCCTCCACTCTTGCTTGATTCTTTCCACTTCTTTTTTCAACATCTTCAGGTTTCCTGTCGCTTTTTTTATTTCCACACATACTACCTTCATCCCTTCCCTCATCTCTGTCCTTAATTCCTTCCCCAACTCTCTCACAAGATCTTTCAGTTCCTTTCTCATTCCCTTCCCCACTGGCAACCTCACTAATTTATTACTCCTCTTAAAAATTTTATTCTTCTATCTTCCCTTTCCTCTCCCATCATCTTTCTCTTCCTTCATCTTGCTCTTCTATACTCTCCCCCGCGCTACCTCGTCTTTCCTTCCTCTTCTTTTCTAAAAACTTCCCCATCTATTACTTTTCTGTCCAATACCGAATTTTCTCTTGGTTATCCTTCTCTACTCTCTCTATGTCGATTCCTTTCGCTTGCTGTTCTTCTATATCCTTATTAGCCTATTTCTCTCATTTGCTATCTCTCTATACCATCTTTATTCTGTAGGCTCTTTTCTCACCTTTCTTCTCCTTAGTATCCTCCTCTCCTTCTCGCCCTACTATATTTTCTCTAACCAAATTATTAGATTGGTGCGTATGAAATGTCGGATTTTTAAGTGAATATATAAAACTGCATATCTTTTTTCAAAAGCTGTTTATTTAATCAAAATATGCTCCATTTGTTTCAATACACTTTTCCCAACGAGATTTTAATGCATAGATGCCTGTCTTAAAGAAATTCTGATCTTTAAAATCAATAAACTCTGATATGAAATTTTTCAGTCTTCATTTTCTGTTTTCATTTTCATACTGTTTAGCCCGTAAAAACTGTTCTAAATATTTAAAAAAATAAAAGTCGGTTAGCGAAAGATCCGGTGAATAAGTTGGGTGCTGCAAAATTTCATATTTTAATTCATTTAATTTCGCAATTGTTTTGTACGACGTATGCGGCCGAGCGTTGTCGTGGAGAAGTATTGGGCCATGCCGATTAACAAGTGATGGGCGTATAATTTTCAATTTTTCATCAATGTACTGACAGTACTTTTCGGCTGTAATTGTCTCCCCAGTTCAAAGGAATGAGTAATGAATTACTCCAGTCACATTCCACCAAACTGTTATTAAAATTTTCCGTGGATAAAGTGATGACCTTGGATTATGAGCACAAGCCTCATTCCTATTAAGCCACCGAGCACACCTTTTCCTATTGTTGTAAAGAACCTATTTTTCATCACAAGTAATAATCCGATCGAAAAATAGCTCTCGATGAAATCGGTAATGATTTAGTAATGATGAACATACGTTCAATCGATCCAGCTTATTTCGCTCGGTTAGTTCGTGCGTACCCATTTATCCATTTTTTTCACCTTGCCAATTTCAGAAAGGTGTCGCAATATCGTTATATGGTCAACTTTCATTCTGGTAGCAAGTTCCCTTGTAGATACAATTAGATTCGTTTCCACCAATGCTTTCAGAGCATCATTTTTCACAGACGTTTTGGGTCTTCCACGCAATTCATTTTGTAGGGAAAAATCATCAGACCGAAATTTTTCAAACCAACGCTGCACTTTTCGATCGTTAATAATTCTCCCCAAATGCCTGGTTTATATTGCGTGCAGCATTATTACCAAGTTTATACTCATATAAAAAAATTACATGAATATCGGTTGAATTCATATCCTTACGAAATTCAAAACAAATAACAAAATGGAATACTTTTGAGAAAATCTTCTTTGTTGAAATGTGACTCTGGCAATGGACAATACGACTATAAACGAGGTTATGCCAAAAACAAAAGCATAACGAAAACAGGGAGACACATGTTCATATGTAAAGAAAATCCGACATTTCATATGCACCAACCTAATACTAGTCTCTTACTTCTCCTTTATCTGTCATACATCCTTCCGCCCCACACCCACTCCACTACTCTACCCGTCACTTCCCTTCTGCTCTTATTCACACACGTCCTCTGTCTCCTTCACTACAATCTAACTGCTCAATTTCACTCGCTCTCACAAAGTATACAATTCTCGCCTGGTCTACCGAAAACGGAAGTTTTATTTGTATACCTTTTATAATTAATATTTAACAAAAAGAGATTGAACGAAAATGAAATTATACACTGATACTTGCTAATTAAGTTAGGAAATAAAAATGACAAAGCAATTTATTCCGTAACGATCTCCATTTATTTATAATTCAATATTTAACAAAAGGAGATAAAACGGAAATAAAATTACACATTAGTATTTGTTAACCAAGCTAAGAAATAATAATGAAAAAATGATTTATTCCTATTTTCCTCCTATTTTCCTATTCAACTCTACGGAACCGATTTGATTCTCCATGAAATATCTTGTAAAACACAAAAATCTAAGAGACACATATGTTTTTATACGTGCGCTAACTCATGTTTAAGGGATGAAACACCCTTTTAAAAAAAAAACGGTATTTTCCTTTCGAATCAAATATCGTCGGGAGTATAAAAGATAGAAAAAAATTTTTTAAATAAAAGTTATATGATTTCAAGAATACTATAGTTATAAAGACAAAAAATTTTTTTTTATTTTTTTTGTTTGACAAAATACCTCCAGCACTCGTAATTTTCTTAAATTTTTAATTTTTTTACCAAATTAAAGATTATTTTTTTACAAATTCAACCATGTGTAATAAAATTACAATACGACATATCATTTTCGAGAATTAATTATTAACGCTTCCTATATACATTATCCATGCTCATATGCGAAAATAATTGTCCGAATAATAAGATATAAGAAAAGATGTCTTAAGTAAAATTTGTATAATTTTTTACATATGTGTGTGTGTATTTAGATTTATTTGTAAGATATCTATATATATATAAATATATATATATATATACAGGGTTGGCCATATTCGACGGAAAGATGTTTTTTTTTCAATCATGGGAAAAAAACACATTTTTTGCTGTTCATTTTAAAAATCATTTAATAGGGTTCAAGGTCTTTCCGTCGAATATGGCCAACCCTGTATTAGGTGTCAGAAAGTTCCGTTCGTTTTTATGCAAAAAATATGATTATATTTAAGAAACAAAATGAAAACATACATCAATCAAAATATTATCCATCGTTAGCGATGACTTTTTCCTATCTTTCGGGCAGTAAGCGAATTCCGCGGCGAAAGAATGACTCATCTTTAGAGGCTATCCACTCAGAGACCTATTTTTCGACATCTTCATAAGAATTGAAGTGTTCTTCTGCAAGTGCGTGTGCCATTGATCAAAACAAGTGATAGTCGGAAGGGGCACAGTCTGGTAAATAAGCCGCATAGCACGGGGTAAGCCGGGGTAGCACTTCCCAGCGAAGTGCTTCTAACATTTCCTTAACGAGTTTTGTGACGCGAGGTCGAGCGTTGTCGTGAAGCAAGATCACTTTATGCTGTCTCGTTTCATATCATTCTGGTCGTTTTTCTTGCAATGCTCGGCTCAAATGGATAATTTGTTCTCGGTAGAGATCCCCTGTGACTGTTTGACCAGGTTTCAACAGCTCATGGTACACTACACCCTGTTGATCCCACCAAATACAGAGCATTGTCTTCTTTCCATAAATATTCCGTTTTGGCGTCGATGTCGATGGTTGGTCTGGATCGCAAATGGTTTTTCGGCATTTGGGGTTATCGAAGTAGATCCACTTTTCATCACCAGTCACAATTCGGTGCAAAAATCCCTTTCTTTGTTGCCTAGCAAGCAGAATTTCGCAGGTTGTTTTTCGTTTTTCAATGTCTCTTGGCTTCAGTTCATATGGGACCTATTTTCCTTCCTTGTAGATCTTTCCTAAGTAGATCTTCCTATGTAGATCTTTCAAACGATCGGAAATAAATTGAACACAATTTAACATTTCTGCAAGTTGTTTTTGCGTTTGACATTGGTCTTCATCCACCAATATCTACAATTCTTCGTCTTCAAATGCTTTTGGCCGTTCAGAACACTCTTTGTCCTCCTCATCAAAATCACCACTTTTAAAGCGTCGTAACCATTCTCTGCATGTTCTATCGGAAGGAGCACTATCACTATAAACTTCTACAAGCATTCGATGAAGTTCAGCTGCAGTTTTCTTCCATTTGAAGCAAAAGATTAACACTTCGCGAAAATGACGCTTATTTGACTCAAATGTAGACATTTTCGATGCGGTAAAAAGCAATGTTATTGATGCAAACGTATACTTTTATATATTGAATTTTATTGATAGACAGTAAAACTGAAAAATTAAGCTTGGTTTAAACATTAAAGTTATCGACAGTTCTAGCTATAGCTACTCGTCGCTAAATGGACGGAACTTTTTGATACACCTAAATATATATATATATATATATATATATATATATATATATATATATTAGGGGTTTGCATTAAAAGTTACTGTTCACGTTTAGATGACAGTAGCTGCGTATGCTATGGTCAGAGACATCTGCTATTTATATCATTTTGAACATTTCCTACTAAAATTCAGTCAACAGACGTCATCCTTGGTTACATATGTGCTTTTCTATAACTGAATTAAAATGGAATAATGATAAGTTGTTTTTCCGATGTGTACTTCTACACTATTTTGATTTGAAAAAAAGTGCAGCTGAAACTCATCGATTGCTTGCAGAAATTTATGATGAATCTGCTCCATCGGAAACAGTATGTAGAAACTGGTTTCGACGATTCAAAAGTGGTGATTGTGACGTTCACGACAAACAAAGCAATGCTCTATGGATGGGATATGGAGGATGTCGTGTATTATGAGCTGCTTAAACCGAACGAAACAATCACCGCCGAGCGTTATCGACAACAATTGAAACGTTTGAATGATAATTTGATGCAAAAACGACCATCAATTGCATCAAATCGTCGAAAGGTGATTTTACTCCATGATAACGCTCGGCCGCATGTTGCTATAGCCGTGAAACAAACACTGATAGATCTCGAATGGGAGGTTCTCCCGCACCCAGCGTATTCTCCGGACTTAGCACCAAGCGATTATCATCTGTTCCGATCGATGCAACATGCTCTGGAAGATACACACTTCTATAATTATAGCGAAGTCGAAAATTGAGTTGCTGAATGGATTGATTCAAAAGACAGACCATTCTTTCGTCGTAGAATTCAACTTCTGCCTGAAAAGTGGCAAAAAGTCATAGCTTCCGAGAGAAAATACTTTGATTGAGGTATTCATATATTTTGTTATTGAAATAAGTGCTCAAATACAAAGAAAAAACAGTAACTTTTAATGCAACCCCCTAATATATATAATTTAAATACGAAGCGTCCACTATGGTCTGAATGTTAATGTTCCGCACGGAATGCAAGAGATCCGAGTTCGACTCGCGACCGAGGCAATATTTTTCGCAATAAGATTATTACAGTTTTTTAAGATTAAATTTGGGAAATTTGGAGAGGTTATTAATATTTTAGATTGATTGCGTTAAAAGTCCGACAACCATATCGGCACGCAATTATAACTTCTGAAATTAATTCATTTAAATGAATACATATAATAGTTCAACATCTTAACATTCAGACCGTACTGGCGCTTCGTATTTAAAGTATAATATGTTTCTACATAAACGATCTTATTTTCAATCTGATTATTACACACACACACACACACACACACACACATTAATCCTGTCATTAATTCTTTAACATTTAATTTCTTACTCGAATAAAAAATAAAAACAATTTTATTCCAAATTCATTATATTATTATTATAAAATTATTGTAAAGATTGAATCTTTAAAAAATAAATTTAAAAAAAATTTTTGCGTTTAAAATTATATTGAATTATTCGAAAATGTCACGTCTGAAGAATTTGTGATATGTAATGAAATAAAATATGTCATGATTTCATTCATTTTTTTTTAAAGTCACGTGACATATTTTTGAAAAGTATGTCACGCATCTCGTATAAGAATCATGACATAAAATTCAAAAATATGTCACGATTCTGATAAGATACGTGACATTTAAAAAGTTATAACTTATCTCATTACATATCACAAATCAGACGTGACATTTTCTAAGAATTCAATGCATATTTCGATTATAAGATATACAGCGTAAACTCAAAATAAATTATAACGTAAAATATGATATAAAGTTGTATATTCAAGATAAATATAAATAGACAGTATAAGAATATTCACGTAGCAGTTTTACATTTAGTCAGTGCAGTTTGTCACAAGAAGTTTTGTCATAATCATATCTGTGCAATTTGATAAATTGTTTTTATATTACGATTCAAAGCCAAGTTTAATCTTTGGAAATGATTATCAATCCGCTTAATGTTGTTAGACTTTTATTAGCATCTATAAGTTCAATATATCTAACAGAAACACACAGTAACTGAAGCAAAAATAGAATTAAAAGGAAATATACAAAAATTATTGCTGAATAATATTTTTATTATAATGGAAGTAACAGAAGAAATCTGTCTCTCTATTATCAAGCATCTTATAAACTACATAATTCTGAAATAATTGAAGATGATAAAGAAGCATGGAGTGAAGATAATTTATATTCTCATCCTCGATATTCAAATGATGACGCAGACTTTGACAGTTTCTTTTAAAAGACGAGCTGTTGAGTATTGGCAGAGTTGGGACATTAATGAAAAAAATAAAAACAAAAGGAATCGTCCGCTAAAATCAGTGCAAAATAAATTAGAAGAGTTTCATCTGAACGTCAATTAAATATTACGACGATAAGAAGAACAATTACATTCAGGTGGAAATCATATAGAAAAATTATCTTACATTTCCAAATTTACACATAATAAATTTACTGCAGCTGTTGAATCAGGATTTATAATTCATGATATTGATTTACAAAGGTGGGCTTTACAAGCTCAAGAAGAAATAGGAAATTTAAATCCTATATTTAAAGCATCTCACGATTGGATATCAAGATTTAAGAAATCTCATCGAATTGTTTCGAAAAAAATTACGAAATTTGTAACTAGAAGAACAATAGAATTCCATTGAGTTGCAAAATACAACTAATGATTTTCTGAAAACAGTGAAACCATTTATCGTACAGTTCGGATCTGAAAATGTTTTTAATTTTGATTAAAGTGGTTTTCAATTGGAAATTCATTCTAGAAGGTCATTGTCTAATGTAAAGAAAGTAGAGTGTGTTGTGCAATCTATATCATCAACAACACACTCATACACCGTACAACCAATAATATCAACCAGTAATGGAAATTTTGCTGTCACCTTTATTTATTATATTGAAAGAAACTAATGATATTAGGTGTTGGAATTAATTCGTAGCGTTTTACAAGTGATGGGAAGTACTTTCATTAATGTATTTTTTAATGCTCATGTGAAATAAATAACATTCTTTCATTAAAAAACGCTACGAATTAATTCCAACACCTAATATATTTCGACCAAGAGTACAAGAAACCTTATTTACACCAATAAATGTTATTGTAAAAGCATCGAAATCTGGTAAAATGACTTCAGGTAATAAATAAATAAATTTCCTTTTACAATAAATTTCCTTTTACATTTTCAGATATTGTTTTATTATTAAAAAGTAAATATAAATTTGCATAAACGAAATAATATAATAAAATTATAAGTCTTATTTCTGTGATATATTTTATACTTTATTTAAGAATCATAACAATCATAAAATAGCTATTAATTTAATATTTATATTTCTTACAGACTATTTTAAAATGTGGTTAGAAGAAGCTTATTTTCCAAATATTGGTTCTGATAGCGTTCTTCTTATCGATTCACGTTCTTCTATTCGATTTGGACTGGACATTGTCCCAAATTATTTCAGATTTAACACCTGCAGGAAAACATGTTACTATTATGATTATACCGAAAGACAGGGAAAATACAACCATTAGATGTTTACGGATTTAGAATTTGGAAAAATTTTACTAAGGCTTTCAAATACTGTTTTAGTATTGGAAAGTAATATAAATTTACATAAACGAAATAATATTAGGTGCAATAAAAAGAAATCCATTATTTTTCCAATAGATGGCTTTAGTAATCTGTATCACGCGTAGACGAGATACAGATTACTAAAGCCATCTATTGGAAAAATAATGGATTTCTTTTTACTACACTTAATATAATAAAATTACAATCTCTGAAAATTATGTATCTCTGATACATAATCAATTGTCATCCCCGCGATATCACAACTTACTTAAACATTCGTGGTTTAAAAGTATAATAGTTATTCAAACAAAAGACCAGAAAGAATTGAAAATCCGGTAGAATTTAATTTTGACAAAAGTTCAACAATATGATATCGAAGGTAATATAACTGTAGTAAAATGTTCATGGTGCAAGAAGTCATTATGTTTAAAACATGTTAATTTTTTATGTTAATTTTTTTATTGAATATCATTATTGTAATGAGTATAATGACTAAACAATACAAAATAAATTTATTGTGTATAAACATTTACAAATTGTTTCATTACTAATTAGTATAATATACGAGGTCTGTCCCAAAAGTATCCGACCTACCTCCATTTTTCGGCGCTTGGCTTATTCTTCGTCATCCGGTTGATGGCATCCTTCGAAGTAGTCCCCATTTGATTGAACAACACGCTCATATCGATGCTTCCACTTTCCAAAGCAGTCTTGAAAGTCAGTTATTGGAATCGACTTTAGTGCATTCGTCGCATTGGTTTCAACAGTCTTCTTGTCGTTGAATCGGTGTCCTTTAAACGGCATTTTCAATCGAGGAAATAGCCAAAAGTCGCAGGGAGCTACGTCGGGACTGTACGGAGGCTGGCGAAGCTGTACAACACTGTGTTTTGATAAATACTGCTGCACAAGGTTTGATGCAAATTCGTTGCTCAACTTTTTCGGTCATTTTTAGCTACTTAAAAATCCGACGAACGTGAAAAAGACACTGTAAACAAATACACACTGCGTATGAACTATACGTCCTACTAGTGTCGGCGACCAACCGATAAGTTCGTAAGGTCCTACTGTTGACGTGCCTGCCCGGTAGAGGTCGCTAGAACACTTTGGCGCGAAGATATAAATGCAGGTCGGATACTTTTGGGACAGACCCCTATACGTTTTGAAATTATTACGTAAATGACAAATAAATAAAATATTAAAGCGTAAAACTGAAAATAAGAGAATAATCTTAAAATATTATAAGGAAGTAATGTACAGAGATGAATAAAAAAGTTTTACTCACTTTAAGGAGAAATAATAAAAATTATTATAACTCTTAACATTATTTATAATTTATAATGTTACAAATACCAATCATGTCAATTTTCTTATTCGTTGATTTATGTATTTTATTGTTCCGATAACAATTACTTTCGTATATGAGAATGAATAGCGTATATACGGAAGCGTTAATAATTAATTCTCGAAAATGATATGTCGTATTGTAATTTTATTACACATGATTTAATTTGTAAAAAAATAATCTTTAATTTGGTAAAAAGAAAGATTAAAAATTTAAGAAAATTACAGATGGAGGAATTTGATTAAACAAAAAAATAAAAAAAATTATAACTGTTGTGTGTTTCGCGGGTTTTCTCCGTGTCTAGATCCATTCTTGGAATGCCAACGTTTCGTGAGCCTTGCAGTCCACTTCATCAGGGCGAGGAGCAGCCTATACTATATCAGACACAGAGAAAATCCGCGAAACACACAACGATTATATAGAAAGCACCCGTGGAAGTCTTAAGAATATTAATAAAAAAAATTTTTTTTTCTTTATAATTTTAAAGTACTTTTGAAACAACTTTTCGTACAACTTTTATTAAAAAAATTTTTTTCTATCTTTTATACTCCCAATGATATTTGGCTCGAAAGAAAAATAGCGTTTTTTTTTCAAAAGGGTGTTTCATCCCTTAAACATGAGTTATAACGTATAAAAAAGCGCACGTATAAAAAAATACGTGTCTCTTAGATTTCCGTTTTACAACATATTTCATGGAGAATCAAATCGATTCCAAACAGTTGTGATACTTTCTTTGTAAGTCAGAAGATGATGATGACAAAGCGATTTATTCGATCTCAAACTCCATTATTTATAACTTAACATTTAACAATAGGAGATCGGATGGAAACGAAATTATACGCCGATAATTGTTAATTAATCTAGGAAAATGACGATGAAGAAGTGATTTATCTCTATTTGTTTATAATTAATATTTAACGAAAGGAGATCGAACGGATATTATACACTTTATTCGTTAATTATTAACTAAGTCAGAAGATGATGGTGACAAAGCGGTTTATTCGACCTTGATCTCCATTTGCTTATAACTTAATAATTAACAATAGGAAATCAAATAGAAACGAAATTACAGGCTGATAATTGCTAATTACATCTATTTGTTTTATAACTTAATATTCAACAAAAGGAGATCAGATAGAATCGAAATTATACGGTAATTGTTAACTAAACTACGAAATGATAATGAAAAAATGACTTCTCCAATTTCGTACAAACACATAAAAATCTATTTCTTGAAGTCAAAGTAAATTGTTTATAAAAACGTTCATCACTATAAAATGATCAATATAAATTTACCTTTTTAAAAAAAGCAAAAAAAAAGTGCTAAGAATATGTGCTTCTCGAATTAAATCTAAATATCCAATCTAATTAATAGTAGTTTTAATTTTTTTTCAAGGATATTCTTATTAAAAGTCTTCTTATTTCAATCCAAGTAATGGCAACTTTAATTTGCTGTCAAAAATAATTTCTTTTCGAAAAAAATTACTGTAATAAATGAAAAATTGAAACACAGATGCTACAATCTTAACAAATCAAGTTAAATTCTATCAAATTAAAAAATAAAACACAAATAGTACTGTCTTTTGTTATTTATACAAAATTACTTTTTAAAAAAAAAGTAAAAAAAAGCGTAAGAGTGTGCTTTTCGTAAAGAATTATTTGGGCATGTTTCACCAACGCCAATTACTTAATTGGTCGTGGCACTGACTAATCGTGTTTGCTGTCTAGAAGAATTGCCCATTTATATAGTTGACAGTTGATCACCGATTCAAGTTAATCAAGTAAAACCGGTTCTTTGTGTATAATATAAACAGTAAAATACAAATGATACTGTTTACTTAACTCATTGTTTACTTAACTCATTGTTTACTTAACTCTATGTATTATTCGTAAATGATTTGATATCAACAATTGGCACCAAGTTAAATTTCATGTAATTCGGACACTAAATTGAATAAATAATATTAACTTTAACGATATGTATTATTCCTATAAATGATTTGATATCAATTGGCGCCAAGTTAAATCCCATTTCTTTATACCATGCCATAAATAAATAATGAATATTAATCTAATGATATGCATCATTTGTACAAAAGATTTGATATCAACAATTGTGACGCTAAGTTACATTTTACTATCAAAATAAAAAGTAAAATCCAAGTGATACTATGTTTATTATTTATTTAATTCAAATGGTACTATCTTTTTATATAATATTTTTATATAATAATTTTTATATAATAAAACCAAAGTAAATGTATATCTTATTGAAAGATTTTCCTATTCCAATTCAATTGGTTTAAATTCCTCTTAAATGAAATTATTATATCACAATTTATTCAAAGACATTTTCTTTTTCAACTAAAATAGTGATTATTTAATTCTTCTTCAAAACATTATAAAAAAACGTTATAAAAAAATTGCGTTACCTTGCTCAATTTAAGTGTTAAAAACTAAAAACTAAAAAAAAACAAAAAACTAAAGAATTAACCTCATAAAATAAAAAAATTTAATTTTAATGGAAAAATTTTTCGTGTAATAACACTAGCGTTGCTAGATCTCGATATAATAAAATATGAATGTAATATTTAGAAAAATAAGAAAAATAAGAAAAACAAGGATAAAAATTTAGATTAGGGGAGCATCCCCCAATGACCTTGACTTTCACATATGTTGTTACTCTCCTAATCTAAATTTTTATCAAAAAAAGAATGTAATACTTAGAAAATATAATATTTAGAAAAATAACATAAATAAGAAGCATATTAATAAGAAAAATTAATCAATCATATTATAAAATATGAATATTTAGAAAAATAAGATAATTATTTAATTTTGTTAATTGACATTATAAATTTAAAGCGTTTGTTATTTATGTTTCGCGTTCTAATGAAATTTTCATAGATATATCAATATACACGTACATAAAGTTATAATTTATTATCGGTTTACTATATATTTTTAAGTGTTAAAGATAATTTTTAAATTATAAAATGTTTAATGTCTTTATAATTTCAATTTTGACGATAATTTATTTAGTTTATCTACCAATATTATTAAGGACGTACATACAATCTTTCATATGATTTGACATCAAGTTACATCATTAATATGACTGGAATTTATTCATTTATTTATACTGACTGCCCTTTCTCGCTATTAACCGATGAATTGGTTCGAAAATGACTCTTCACTACATCATTTATTTTTATTGCTTCTCGAATAAAACCTAAGTATCCAATTCAATTAATAGTAATTTTAATTTTTTTTTTAAGGATATTCTTATTGAAGGTCTTCTTATTTCAATTCAAGTAATGGCAACTTTAATTCGCTGTTAAAAATTAGTTTGACTATATATGATATGATTGCAATATACTGTCCTTTGTAACATAAAGGTGAGATGATTCTTAAAAATTTGTTATATTATTTATTGTAACTCGAATGTGAAATGATCCTCATAATATATTAGGTGTTGGAATTAATTCGTAGCGTTTTTAAATGAAAAAATGTTATTTATTTCACATGAGCATTAAAAAATACATTAATGAAAGTACTTCCCATCACTTGTAAAACGCTACGAATTAATTCCAACACCTAATATTAATGTAATTAGATATTTGGATATTTATGTATTTCTGTGGCTGAGGAAGTATAATCAAAATGTTCCGTTGAAACTTATCATCGGAAAATTATAATTTGTGATTAATAAATATTATTTAGTATACCTAATTATAGCTCGCTTAATGTATTGACCTGGGTTTTACTATTTATTAATAAATTTAGATTTGTGAGAGACATGCGTTGTGAAAGAGAAATAAGTAATAAACTTTATTATTATTCAGTTAAAATTCAAATTAAATTTATTATTATATTATTTTTATTATTACTTTTCAATTATAATTATTTTTTATTATTTATTTTTATTAATTACCATTCTAATTAAAAATTTTTTTTTTTAATTTTTCTTACTTGATCTAGCAGTGCTACATGTTTTCAGAAGAAAAATTTTTCTATTTAAATTAAATTTTTTTATTTTGTACGATTAATTCTTTAATTTCTTGTGGTAACAAGGTAATGCAATTTTGTGATAATGTTTTGTATAATGTTTTGAAAGAGAATTAGATTATAACTACTACTTTAGTTGAAAGAAGAAATGTCTTTGATTGAATTGTGATTAAATAACCATTACTTTAGTTGGAAGAGAAAATGTCTTGGAATAAATTGTGATATAATAATTTCATTTAAGAGGAATTTAAATCAATTGGATTGAAATAGGAAAATCTTTCAATAAGATATACGTTTACTTTGGTTTTATTATATAAAAATTATTATATAAAAATATTATATAAAAAGATAGTATCATTTGAATTAAAACAATAATAAACATAGTATCACTTGGATTTTACTTTTTATTTTGATAGTAAAATTTAACTTAGCGTCACAATTGTTGATATCAAATCTTTTGTACAAATGATGCATATCATTAGATTAATATTCATTATTTATTTATGGCATGGTATAAAGAAATGGGATTTAACTTGGCGCCAATTGATATCAAATCATTTATAGGAATAATATATATCGTTAAAGTTAATATTATTTATTCAATTTGATGTCCGAATTACATGAAATTTAACTTGGTGCCAATTGTTGATATAAAATCATTTACGAATAATACATAGAGTTAAGTAAACAATGAGAAACAGTACCATTTGTATTTTATTGTTTATTATATACAAAGAACCGGTTTTACTTGATTAACTCGAATCGGTGATCAACTATATAAAATGGGCAATTCTTCTAGACACCAAACACGATTAGTTAGTTCCAATTAAGTAATTGGCGTTGATGAAACAGGCCCAAATAATTCTTTACAAAAAGCACACACTCTTAGCGCTTTTTTTACCTTTTTTTTTAAAAAGGTAAGTATGTATGTAAGTATGTATAAATACCCTAAACAAAAATAATTGTTTTATTAGCGGAATCCGGTAAATTTTATAAGATTTTATTCTTATATATGGCCTCAAGAGGAATCCTCTGAAATTAAGCAGAAAATATTTTAAGCACAATATTCTTACAATTAAAGTAATTTCATCTTAAAATTTAAGTAGGCATCCGATCAGTTTTCCCCAAGTTATTATTAAATTTGATTAGAATATCTCGTTAGAGTCCGATTAAGAAATATCCAACTTTTAAAAAGGATATTGATCAGGAAAACTTGTAGGAATTCAGTTGGATTTACTAGCTAGATTTCTATACAAAAAGAATGATTTTGCAGAAATATATAAAAATATATCATTCATTTTGTTGATATGTGACTAACAAAAATAATTTTTTCCGTTATCATTACTTTTTATTTTACCAGTTCGATTTATATTTATCTGTTCGTATATTTATATCCTCTGTTTTATTAACTATAATTAATTATTGAAAATTGCATCGCATCGCATCGCCGGCAAAATTTGACTCTACAATCCTTAGGATTAGGACGATAGTCTAATACACTTACACTGAACTAATCGCACGTTTGTGATCGAATCAATGTTATATCTCCTGCTTCAACCATTTTTAATTTCATGTCTCTGTTTACAGTTTAATATTATTATTATATTAGGTGTTGGAATTAATTCGTAGCGTTTTACAAGTGATGGGAAGTACTTTCATTAATGTATTTTTTAATGCTCATGTGAAATAAATAACATTCTTTCATTAAAAAACGCTACGAATTAATTCCAACACCTAATAATATTTGAGAAGATTATAGAAATGAAATAATACACACATGGGAGTACAAATTAGTTCGATCCGTTTTCCAAAAGATGGCTCCGGCTGTTGTGAATCGTTCATAGTGACAACTGATTTTGGCGTTTTAGACATCTGCTAATAATATTCAGTTTATAGCTTTGAGTTTCATACAAAAACCTTGATTTTTACTGTGTTCGAATTTTGTGTTAACCAAGCAGCATTTGCGGCAAGTTCTAATTTTCTGCTTTAATTGGAAGAAAAGTGCTGAGGCCCATCGAATGCTTGTCGATGTTTATGGTGACATTGTTCCAACTGATAAATCATGTAGGGAATGGTTTCGACGTTTCAAGGATAGAGATTTCAACGTTGAAGACAAGCCTCGCTCTGGACAGCCAAAAAAATTCGAAGACAAAGAATTAGAGGCATTACTCGAAGAAGATCAGAGTCAAACGCAAGAGGAGCTTGCAGAATCATTGGGAGTAACTCAACAAGCCGTTTCTGCACGATTGAGAGCCATGGGAATAATTCAAAAACAAGGAAATTGGATGCCTTATGAACTGAAACCGAGAGACGTTGAAAGGCGATTTTTCACTTGCGAACAGCTGATTCAAAGATAACAAAGAAAAAGTTTTTTGCATCGGATTGTGACTGGAGATGAGAAGTGGATATTCTACGACAACCCCAAGAAGAAAAAATACTACGCTAACCCCGCTCAATCGTTGCCATCGACCTCAACATCAACACCAAAGCACCGAACATTCATGGTTCGAAGATCATGCTCTGTATCTGGTGGGACCAAAAGGATGTTGTTTACTATGAGCTAAAACCTGGCGATTCCATTACGGGCGATCGGTATCAGCTACAATTGATTCGTTTGAGCCGTGCATTGCGAGAAAAACGGCCGGAATACGAGCAAAGATATGATAAAGTTATTTTTCTTCATGACAACGCTCGGCCTCATGTCGCAAAAGTCGTAAAAAAATATTTGGAAACGCTCAAATGGGATGTTTTACCGCCGTATTCTCCGGACATTGCTCCTTCTGATTATTGATTGTTCCGAAGGATGCAGCACGATTTGGCAAGTCACCGGTTCACTTCTTTCGTAGAAATCGAAAATTGGCTTCAAAATTGGATCGCCTCCAAAGACCAGCCATTTTTTCGAGATGGAATTCGAAAATTGCCTGAGAGATGGGAAAAAGTAGTAGCCAACGATGGACAATACTGTAATTAATCTGTTCATTCATTTTGTTTTGAAATAAATGCATTTTTGAACACAAAAAAACGGACCGAACTAATTTGTACTCCCAATAATTAACATAATGTTGTTCAAAGTTAATTTAATTAAAGCTCGAAATAAGCCATGACATTGTGTTAATCTTATTTTCTAAACTTGGTTCTAATAGCGTTCTTCTTATCGATTCATGGACTGGACATTGTCCCAATATTATTTCAGATTTATCGCCTGCAGGAAAACATATTACTATGATTATATCGAAAGGCACTACAGGGAAAATATAACCATCAGATGTTTACAGATTTAGAATTTGAAAAAATTTTGTTAAAAGATTTTCACATACTGCTTTATTATTAGAAAGTAATATAAATTTCCATTATGAACGAAATAATATTATAAAATTACAATCTCTGATATATAATCAATTGTCATTTCCGCGATATCACAACTTATTTAAATATTCGTGGTTTAAAAGGTTATACATATGAAAGACCAGAAGGATTTGAAAATCCAGTAGAATCTCTCTTTTGACAAAAATTCAACAACATGTGATAAGGTTGCAGTAATATAGCTGTAGTAAAATGTTCATAGTGCAAGAAATTATTATATTTAAAACATTTTTTCATTAAGTATCATTATTGTCATGACCATAATAAGTAAACGATACAAAATATAAATTTATTATGTATAAATATTTAAAAATTATTTCATTATTAAGTGTAATATATACGTTTTTGAAATTATTATGTAAACGACAAGTAAAAATAATTGTAAGAGAATAATCTTAAAATATTATAAGGAAGTAATGTACAGAGATGAATGAAAAAGTTTTACTCACTTTAAGGAGAAATAATAAAAATTATTTTATTATAACTCTTAACATTATTTATAATTTATAATGTTACAAATACCAATCATGTCAATTTTCTTATTCGTTGAATTATGTATTTTATCATTCCGACGACAATTACTTACTCACATGAGCATGAATAGCGTATATACGGAAGCATTAATAATTAATTCTCGAAAATGATATGTGGTAATGTAATTTTATTACACATGATTGAATTAGTAAAAATATATTCTTTAATTTGATAAAAAAAAATTAAAAATTAAATAAAATTACGGGTAGTAGGAATATTTTATTAAACAAAATTTGTTTTCTTATAACTTTATTAAAGTACTGAAACTGTACAACTTTTGTTTAAAATTTTTTTTTCTGTCTTTTATATCTCCAACATTTGGCTTGAAAGAAAAATACCATTTTTTTTTTTCGAAGGAGTGTTTCACCTCTTAAACATGAGTTAGCGCACGTATAAAAAATACGTTTCTCTTAGATTTTCTTGTTTTATTATACAACATATTTCATGAAGAATCAAATCGGTTCCGGATACTTGTAAAAGTTTCCTTATAAGTCAGCAATAATGAGTAACAACAGAGAGCCTATAGGTGTTCTAAAGTTTTGCTAAATACTAAATATGTTGTCAAACATAAAATACATTGAGTCAAGATCAAAGTGAACAACTAAGAATTCTTTTTGTTTGAAGTTGCATTTTTTCGAATTAAATTCTCAATTGTTATTCACACAGTCCAAAGCTATATCCAATGGGATATTTGTGGAAAGAGAGAGAGAGAGAGAGAGAGAGAGAGAGAGAGAGAGAGATTCTAAAGAAACTAAATCGTAATCTTTATTGATTTGTATTTCCTTAAGAATGTCACTAATTGGAAACTTTTTTATGTAATTTTTTGCTTTGGGAATGGTGTCTTATAAAACATTGTGTAAGAATGAGGTTAGTAAATATAAGGGACTATCAATCGATGATACTATTATTCTATAAGAATAGTTTAATTTTTGAATCTTAAGAAGTGTATAGGCTCTTGAAAGAACCCATCGATGGAATATAATTGTTTGTATTTCAAATTATTAATAAGATTAGATCTCTTCCATCTTGTAATTAATGTTTTGAAAGATGTTGTTACTCTCTGACTGTCATAACAGTCACACTTGATTATTGTCAGGCTATCTTGCTTTTATTTTATTTTATTTTAATAACTCAAAAACCGACTTTAATTCTTGACAGTTACCATATTTATCATTTCAACTTTATAAAATCTGACTACATATATTAGGTGTTGGAATTAATTCGTAGCGTTTTTTAATGAAAGAATGTTATTTATTTCACATGAGCATTAAAAAATACATTAATGAAAGTACTTCCCATCACTTGTAAAACGCTACGAATTAATTCCAACACCTAATATTTATACCACTAATTAACGTGCATTAGAGTTATAATATGCCAACGATTACGACAAACCTTTGGTCTCACGGTGAGTTTTTTATCAGAGTAGCGAATTTGCTCAATTATTTAATTTTTTTTTAATAACTTTAACAAATTAACTTTTACATTAGAATATCCAAATGGTCTCCACACGATCTTTCAACCGTTTGTGAACAATTTTTTATGCTGTGGGAAGATTTTTACTCGGCTCCTCAAAATCTTCTGACTATTTTCATTTTTAATTGTTTATTGTGTTTTTAAGTTATTCTCTGAAAAATTTGTAATTTTTTTTCATATATTTGAAGATGGTTCAATCTTGTAGTCGAAACATGTTATGTGAATTCTTGCTATTTTTGTAATATGAAGATTTATAAAGGTTAAAGTAATTCTTCAATATATGTAATTTTTATTTTTAATTTTATAATTTTTGACTTTTATTGCTCTGTCGATATATTATATATTTACTCTGTTTCCAATAGAGTATTGGAGATACAAACAAGTTTATCCCGAAATGGCTGTTCGTCAGTTCCAAGAACAATCCAGCTGACTGCGCTTCCCGTGGCATTAGTGCCAACAACCTAAAGTCACACTCATTATGGTGGAAACGGGCCTTGGCTGTCTTCGCACTCTCTGCTCTGACCTGAGCAACCCACTTCTCTTCATGCAGATAGATACACGGAATGACGTGTAGTTTCCGTCCATCTGATTAATCCGATCCGTAAAGAAATGGGATTTACACGAGCGAAGTGTTGGGCTCTCCAGTTGGCCTAAGCTTTTGAGGATCGCTATCTATTGCTTATTGTTCCTTCACAAGCTTCGGTATCGCCTCAATCGAAATCATCGTGTCCATTAGGTACATCATTCGAACTAAGTGATACCATCAAACGAGCTAGGGACTTCTGGGTCACATACGAGGGCAAGGTGAAAAGTAACTGACCTCAACATGAAAACATGAACTATGTACAAAGTTTTTAGTTAAGTACCAAGTGTTATATATCAAATTACTCGTATTAAAAATATCTATAATTTATACTTTGATCACTTTTCTGAACAATTCATAGCTAAAAAGTTAGAGTCAAAAATATGTTAGCGCTTTTTTTCAAATCTGCCGCAGCAACTTATAAGCCTACCGAGTCTATGCTAACCTGTAGAGAAAAATGGTCAAGGCAGAAATTATAGCCGCCTTTAATGTGAGCAATATGATATATAACACTTGAATATATACCGAAAAGTTTGACTTCGATGGCGGCATCTTCAACAACAAGTCGTACTTTTTTTCTTAAATTTTCGTTTTTTGCTTTTTTTCTTCTTATGGTTTTTTGGCTATAACTTTTTAGCTGTGAATTGTTTAGCAAAGTGGTCAAAGGAGAAATTATAGATATTTTCAATGCGAGTAATTTGATATATAACACTTATACTACTTAACTAAAAACTTTGTACATAGTTCATGTTTTCATGTTGAGGTCGGTTACTTTTCACCTCGTATGTGCAGCATCTCCATTTCAAGGTCGAAATTCAGAGGAAGTGCCTAGATCTAGTTCCTTCAAAGATTTGTATCCATTTTTAGATTCAAAGATCATTTTGCTCGTAGAGGGACATTTGAGTCACGCATTGTCCTATGACGAGAGGCATCCTATAATATTAGGTGTAGTAAAAAGAAATCCATTATTTTTCCAATAGATGGCTTTAGTAATCTGTATCACGCGTAGACGAGATACAGATTACTAAAGCTATCTATTGGAAAAATAATGGATTTCTTTTTACTATACCTAATATTACCTCAGTATCGCTTTTCCGATCTTATTATTGAGTAGGCACATAAACGTGGCGGGGCACAACTAATGCTCAGAGTTTTGCGCCAACAATATTTGCTTTTTAAAACAAGAAATCTAAATTATCACATTCATAGATGTGTTATTTGTGCTCGCCACAAAACAATACCAGTCTCCCAGCTTATGAGCAATTTGCCCAACATTCAGGTCAATATCATCCGTTCCAACATACCGGCCATAGATTATGCCGGATCCTTTTACTTTCTACCAATTGTAAGGCGTGATCAACAAACCTACAAAGCTTATATAATTGTATTCGTATGCTACTAAGGCCATACATTTAGAATTAACTAACGATTATACTAGCGACGGATTTTTGACTGCTTTTCGAAGGCCCGAAGAAGCCTTCCTTCCTCCATGTTTAGCGATAACTGCACAAACTTTCAGAGTGCTGAAAGGGAATTGCATTATGTTCAAATCTCTATCTCGTAACTCTGAACTAACCGCACATTTGGCTTCTGACGTTACTTGGCGCTTTATACTCCCGTCAGCCCCACATTTTGAAGGCATATGGGAAGTGAAGTCCGTGAAGCATCATTTGCAGTGTGTAGTACGCTCATACGCTCTCAAATGAAGAGTTCGCTACGTTATTAATCCAAATAGAATCTTGCTTGAATTCAAGACTGATTTCTCCCATGTCCGATGATTCTGCCGATCTCTCACCTCTGACTCTCGCTCACCTTTTAATAGGCAGCTCATTGATCGCAATACTTGAGAAAACAGTGTTGACTTTAAAGGAATCAAGACTTAATCGTTGGCAACGCGTGTGACAGTTTTGACAGATTTAGTCGCGGAACTATTTACACACCTTACAACAGTGTTATAAGTGGCGTCGTAAATCAATTAGCTTAAAGATAAGCGACTTAGTACTAGTTCAAAATGATTCGCTCCCACCGACGAAATGGGGAACTTGGTAGAGTATTGCAACTGTATCCTTAATTATATATTGCAACTGTACCTTATAGGATCTTGTACGCATAGTGGATGTGAAAACGATTGCGAATACCCGACGACGCGCCGTCCATCAATCTGTAAATTACCAGTCGAGGATACTCAAACGATATCACAATAAGTCCTCGCGGGCGGCGATGGTAACCGATCAATCAATAATGCCGACATTAATTAAAATTATGTATGAGAGGACGTGCCGCTCATGCTCATCACGAGAGTGTACGACTAGCGGTTCGATAACGCGAGGCGATTCCTGCGTGGGGACAGCACTTGACGGACGCGGTCGAATAATGCGCCCTTTTAATGAGCGAGGCGCTTCCGAGCGGAAACGAATTTAATAGCATTGTCAAGGCTTCGGCCGAATTTGCCGGTTCTCTAGAACTTCTCATGTCTACGACTATATCTGCCGGTTCTTCATTCTTTGTTCCCTTTTTCTCGCTCCTACATTCGACCATGTCGGTGTACGTTAAGTCAACGTTAATTCGCGATGTTGTAACGTTCAGTTGTGCCTATGATAGTGGCCGGTGATTGGATTAATATACGAAATGCAGAAACAGATCTGGAAGCATTACTATCGCTATACAGCTTTTCCTTGATCCCAGCTGATTATTATTACTAGCGTTTTGCTAACAACATGTATATTCCAGATTATTCGTCTTGCTTTTTATACTATGGATGAGATACGTTTTGCTAATAGTATACGTTTGCGCTAACCGTGTTAATTGATGAAATGGTGGACATTCCTCCTCTTCTTCCAAATTTATAATGTTTCTACTGGTAATACGATAGAGAAAAACTGATTTATCCTTGCCTCTTGTAAATATCCGGTTGGTAAATTGCGCAATTGTTCTCAAATGTCAACATAAGTTTTTGTATAGTGTATCTCCTTCAAAACATTTAATACCATGGAAATTTTTACTTAAGCCAATTATTTTGAGATTTTGAACGGGCTCAGTAAAGAAATATGGTTGTGATCCAATGAGCATAATGGTCGTTGTTTATAGAGATAACAGCAACTTCTTTTGGAAAAAAATCTTTCTCCATATCTTTCAATCCTTGTATATCAATAACGATATTCATATTTACAATTGTAAGAGTGAGAAAGATATATATATATATATATATATATATATATATATATATATGTATGAATAATCGTCAGTAATAATAGCGTATGCGCCCAAGAAGTAATGTCAACTGACGATCAAAGTTATACATGTATGACGATTAAGTTGTTCTTTCCTATGATTGTTCCTATAATGTCTGTTTCTATAGCGCTTGTTTCTGTAGTGTTTACTATAATGCTTGTCTCTATAGTAGTAATAATACCCAAACTTCATTTGATTTGAATATTCGTCCCTCCACCTTTCTCTCTCTCTCTCTCTCTCTCTCCCTTTCCCCTCCCCTCTCTCTCTCTTTCTTAGCCACAATAATACACCCACAATTATTTATCTTGATGCATCAATTTCCATAATATTGTCATATTCGATATAAATAATATAATTTATCGTATTTTCTAGCGCTTCTCCGAAATGAACTTTGATTCTAACGTTATCGTGCTTTATTAAATTTCAATGTGTATTATCGTTTGCTGAAAGGTCCGGTGTAAAATCAAATGCAAAAAGACAATAACCGTTTGGATAATTCTTACGAAAAATAAAATTTTCCTCGTTTAAAAAATGAATTCCTATTTCGGAAAAAAAAGTGTGATAGATTTTCATGTACAATCTCTCCTTTGTAAAATTGGGTTGTCGATTTACTAGGTATTTGTGTACCATCCACGTACAGAGATAAAAAATTAATTCTGAATGAAAATTAAAAGGATTTAGCAAGCCATTAAATGCTTTATTATCAACAAAACCGATGATTAAACGTTATTTGACCTAGTATCACATTGTCGAGCGTTTTGCCATATATACAGCTGTGTATAGATATAGATTTCACTTCAACACGTGTAAGAGGATATTTTGCGGTGGTTTTCGCAAGAGCGTGTGCTAATAATATTCCAGGTAAAATCTTTGAATGTCTAATAAGCAGCGTAGCATTAATTATATGAGCAAATTCAAAATTGAGCAGCCTCAAAATTTTGTTCGGTTTGGTCAAAACAGAACGTATCTCTTGATCGTACCATTCGCAAGCGCATTTCTATACCATTTATCAAAAATCTTTCTTGATTAAAAATATCACAATGTAAATGCCCCATAAAATCAACTTTCTTGCCATCGGCCATCAATACACATTGTTTTACTAGATCATCATTTGCGTTGAATAGATCGCTCCATTGAACCGTTCCTATCTTCGTACCACAATACGGTTAAATGAGAATTTTTTTGCGGCAAGCCCGTAATTAAGTAACGTCTCTATGTAAGCCCTATAAGCGTAAGCGTTATTTGGTGGTGATAAGTTTTTGATTAAAATATACATCCACTTGATTGAATAATGAATGCATAAAATTTTTTACAGGCTCGACATAATCAGTGGAGTCTTCATCTTTTAAAGGTTCTTTGTTAATCGTCGGTTTTATTTGAATACTGATGCTTAACATTGTGTGCGGTAGATTAATGTATTCCTCTCCTTGTCCGGGTACTACAAATTCTGTAGAAGAATCATCAGTTAACGATTATATTAATTTATAGTATACACATTGTGAACTTTCAATTGTGGCTTGCGTTGGTGGAACAATGAATAATTCCAATTTCGATTTAAGACATTTCACGAATGGATGTGTAAAAATGCCATTCTTGTTATTATTTTACAACAAGTATATTATTGAAAAACATCAACAACAGTATGCTTGTTTCGAGAATATCTTTTTCTGTTTTTATTTTTTAACGTGTTTATCTTAGGTCGAATCATCTTTTTTTCTTTTTCTTCTTCTTTTTCCGTTCTTTCGCGATATGATCGCTATCACGGGTGTTAATAAAATCCTCCATATTTGATCCTCTTATGGATTTATAACACGATCCTTCCATAAGAACATTAATCTTTTTTTCGGCTTTCCATTTTAAATTTGCAGCCGAATTTTTCATGCGTGTATTAAAAGCTTCTTTGAATTACATCGCGGAATATCTCTTTGTATTACATCGCGGGCTACGTTCATTCCAGAACGAACAACTTCTTAGCGATCGCTTTCGCACCTATTGATAAAAGAGGTAAAATATGACGACAAAGACCTCCGAGAAAACTACCAATTCCATGACCACGTTGATTTGACATACCAATGTATGCATGTTCAATGCCGACTGTCTCTGTATTAAAATATTCATCATAAGATGTCATTAATATTTTTTTAATATTTATTTAATCTAATTTTTTAAAGTAAAGCGTTACAGTTAATGTATCGTAATCAAATGATATAGGCTGCCCAAATCATCTCTTATATCGATTTCAATTGTTTGGAAAGACGTATGAAGTAGAGATATATACGAGAGCAAGTCAATAAATTCTTAGAAAATCTGTCAAAGGGCATTCGTAGTGTCATGTCATATTACTTTTTAACAAGTTTACTGTTTAACAAGCATCTTCCAGCTGATTACTGTCAAATTTTGAGCGGAATTCATCGCGTGGTTTCATTTCTGTATATTAAAGCAAACAATCTTTGTATTTTTTGCAAAATGGAAAAAAAACGAGTTCCGTTATCAAACATCTACATATGAAAGGTTTAACCAAAAGAAATCAAAGCCGAGTTGGATAACGTTCATAACACATCTGCACCAGCGTTTGCGACTGTATACAATTGGGTGAATGAATGTAAACATGGTCGTACATCCACATGTGATGGACCTCGTTCGGGACGTCCAATTGAGGCTGCTACGCCAGAAATCATCGATAAAGTCCACAATATTGTTTTAATCGACGAGTGAAAGTGCGCGAGCTTGTTGCGGCCATAGGCATATCACAGTGATTTCAATTTTGCACGAACAAATGGGTATGAAAAAGCTATCGGCAAGATAGGTGCCGCGTTTGCTCACTGTGGACCATAAGCGCGACCGTGTGACGATTTCAAAACAATGTTTGGAGATGTTTCAACGTAATCCAGATGAATTTCTGCGTCGATTCATTACTGTGGATGAAATATGGATCCATTACTTCACACCCGAGATGAAGGAACAGTCAAACAATGGACTTTACCGAGTGAATCAGCTCCGAAGAAGGCGAAGATCGTGGCCGGAAAGGTGATGATCACCGTTTTTTGAGATGTATGCGGTATAATTCATATCGATTACCTTCCGTAGAAGCAAACGATCAATGGCGATTATTATGCAGCCTTATTGGACCGATTCAACAATATTTTAAAGAAAAAACGTCTCTATTTGGCGAAGAAGAAAGTGTTCTTCCATCAAAACAATGCCACGGGTTCACAGGTGCCCGGCACCGATAGCCAAATTCAGCGAATTCCGCTACGAATTGTTTCCCCATCCAGCATATTCGCCAGATTTAGCCTCCTGCGACTATTTCTTGTTTCCAAACCTGAAGAAATTCGGAGGAAAGAGATACCATCAGAGTTCATCGCCGAAACAGAGGCTTATTTTGAAGGGTTGGATAAATTATATTATTCAGACGGATTGAAAAAGTTGGAGAATCTTTGGATCAAGTGTATCAAGCTGAAAGGAGACTATGCTGAGAAATAAAAATGAATCGATAAAAAAAAATGTGTTTTACTATGTTTTTCTAAAATTTATTGACTTGTCCTCGTATTTAACTATCGAGAAACTTTTATATTTGACTGAACCCTAAACAAATGATTCTATATTTAAAGGTACGGTACGGAATAGTGTTTGCATGTCATCTGTAATGTAAGGTTCGCATATATCTGTTAATACAAATATTGTAGTAAATAGCGATCTGATTAAACTGATTTAGCTGGTCTAGGTGATACCCAAGACATCTCATTTAGCAATATATCATATTTCTTCGTATCCGAATATTCGGGCCAAAGTTGGAGATAGAAGGGAAGTATGCTTGTTATTTACGCAATGGCCACAGACACGCTGTGCACTGACATAACCATTTCTATTTATTATAAAAATTAAATGATCTTTCAACGATGTCTCATTAACTGGTTTGATAAGATCGCTAATTGAATGGTACAAACCTTGTGATACAATACAATGTTCGAATCTATTTTGCTCTTCTTGAAGTACCGATTTTTATCATTTTTAATTTAAATGTAAATGTGTGTATACGTTAGTTCGAAAAAAATTGCTGATAAAAAATTTTAACTTGTCTCGATCTTCTCTATATATAATGATGTTATCATAAATGTAATGTTGTTACTCATAAGAGAGAACAATAATGTGATACCTTTCGATTGTACTAATTAGATAAATGTCATAAGAGTAAAAATTTACTTACGTATTCCTTTATATAATCTTCATTTTCTTCCATATCGAGTATTTCTTTGAAAAAAAAAATCGCTCTCATTGTTTCCATATTAACATCACTTACCTAGAACAAAAAGAAATATTTACAGTATCATTGTCAAAACAGTTTTTAGAAAATGATACATTAAGTCTGGTTGTAAATATAAGTGCTGTAACGTGACTACTATTCGCGGTATTTCTGCGGAAATCTTGCGTTCTTCAGAGAATAAATGCACATTCGAGTGTGCGCTAATTATTTGTAATCAATTTAACTATCACAATTTAGTTTAGTTTACAATATAGATATTTGATTTTTATTATATAAGAACCGAATGTAATCGGTAGTGACGCTGTCATTTTTGAATTTCCGTCGTCTCACCCATGAGAAGGAGATAACACTTAAGAGGACGCATTATCATGAAAGACACAACATCACCAGAGAGCCTGGGACATGCAGGTCATATTATTTTTTATTGCTTTTGTCACGCTGCTGTTGGAGCCATTTAATTACTGCGAATATTTACAGAGAAACACTCGGAGAAATGAGTTCTACAAAAGAAGTCTATCTTCCTGTTAGAAGTTCAGAACTGCGTAAATAGGATTTAGACGACAACCACAGTGCGTCATTCGTGTAAACAAAGGAAACTTGCAAATCCGTCGAGGCGGAGAGTTACTTGATATTCAGTCATTCGAGAACAGAGCAAAGCTGGAAGAAGAAAAATTTGATTTGGATTACGCGTTATCCGCACAAAGTCTGATTTACGTAAAGCTGATTTTATATTAAGGGGATGCTGGAGTGTCCTGTTTTATCATTAAATTTTAAAAGCACCTTTCTCATAACTGTGTTTATGGACTGAAAAATCCTTCTCCACAATTAAAGTATCGACAACAACGCAAATCGCCAGCTACATTTGAATACGAAAAACGAAAAAAAATTAAAGACTTACAGTTTTGTTATCGGCTTCTGTAGTCAACACATCACATATGTGTTGCATATAAGAGTTTCAGATCTTGCACGTTCATGAAAAGTAGCTGGCGTATTGCGGAAAACCTAAACGAACAATCCCATGCTTTTAGAAACGCGGTAGGAGTTTTAGTTTAAGAAAAAGGTGCATCCGAAAATTTCGTTTGTATATTACGAGTGAAATTGACGTGAAGCCATGAAACTGAGCAGTATTTTAGTTCCGCAATATTCCGACAGCGGCGCTGTCATGAAAAGTGCGTCGCTGAACCATAGAAATGATCTGAATTATCGACCTACTCTGGTCCATATCAATCAAAACGTGCCCTGGTCAAAGTTTTTTCTTTTGAGAGGAAAAATAATAAAATAAATATGATATTAGTTATTTCAATTTTGTTGAAATAATTTCTTCCTAAACAAGAAACATACCATATTATTTACATATGAATACAAATGAAGATAATTATTTTAATTATACTGTTCTGTCTTTTACATATATTTTATTTAGTAAAT